>NC_072739.1:45955705-46062115 GCF_026930045.1 Uloborus diversus | reverse complement strand
GAATCCACTGAAGGTAAAATAATTTTATGTTTGTCCGATAGAGATTGGCAGCTCCTAATGGCTACCGAACATGAGAGGGAATTAATTGCTTGCAAGGCGGGTTTTGAGTCATATGAGACGACTACGCTTGAAAAGTCGTTCAAGGGGAATAAAAGTTGAGAGAGTTTAATTTTATTGACCCCGATCTCCCTGTCGAAGGCCGATCTAAATCGTCCCCACTGGGGACAAGAAAGCAAAGAGTTAGCAGCATACACCTGCTCCAGTGTTATTGCCGTCCTCCCTCTGGGACCCACACGGTATTACACCCGAAGTCAATCATCCTTGTTGTAAATATGCTTGAAACATCTTGGCCGGGACTCGATCTGGGGTCCAATGGGTCCAAAGCTTAGCGCTTTGCCAATTGTGATTGTTTCTCAGGCTGTGTTGTGCGTCACTGTTAGTGTGGGAAACGCTTGTAAGAACTGAAGTGAAATTACTTTTAAACCAGCTGGACTAACTCACCTCATAGTAGGTGATTTTGAATTGCTTATAAATGTTTCCTCTGTTTGTCAAAGTGTACTTTACATAGATAATTCTGAAAGACAGAATATTTCAGAATTAGTTTAGTTTCGCTGCCCCACGACTTTTGGAAGCGTTAAAGAAGATTACTTTCTGTTAAGATAATTTCTGAATTTTATGTACTTTCTTTGAAGCGAAACAATTAGTATTTGTAAGAAAACTGCGTTAAAGGAACTGCAGATGTGTAGTTTGATGTTTATCTGTTTTATTTAATAATAATTTTCATTCACATTTCAAACAAGCTGGGTATGAAAATTGTGTTCTTAAAGGGAAATATGTCCCGATGACATATTTATTTAATTAAGGAAATTGCCTTGCTAGAATTGCTGAAAGTGCGTTTTAGTCAACTTTTCATCCACTTTGCCCCTCATGTACTTGACTAATAATACAAATAAGCTTAATATTAACTAAATAAAAACTGTCTCGAATATAAGAAGGCTTCAAATAATATTTAAAATGTTTAAAACAAGAACTGTATCATTTTATTACAAAAATAATTTTTGACTTTCAAAAATTTTTTGTAATATTAGTATCGATTTTTGAAAATTGCCTGTATTATCATATGCTTTTATCTTTGGCGGTGTTTTTTTCCTAACTAGAATAGATTACATGTGCTGCTACATAGTTAAAATATTACCAGAAAGGTGGTGCTAAAAGCAGAGCAAATATTTCACCATTTCACTTTGCCTCACATTCTTCTACTTGAAACAAGTCTGGATCCAAAGCGCTTTTGGAAACTAAATGGATGAATGGAGGATAGGTCGGTTTGTCTTATGTGGGGGTTCTAGGATCGAGTCGCTTTTTTACACAACAGCCTTAGGTTTAGGACGAGTCACTGGTTCAGAGAGTTTGTCAAATTAACGAGCAATACAACCCTTCTCCCCGTTTAGTACTTCCCTGTAATATGAAAGTTTCACTTCTATGGTGTGTTTGTACGGCACACAACTATTTTTTTTTTGGACGCAATAACTTCCTCAGTACTTTAAAATTACTTGCTTTTGAAGTTTGATAAACATTTTTTTTTCACTGCTTTCGACGTAAAATAAACAGACAATACACATTTTCACTGTTTTTTGGAAAAAAAGCAAAATTTTTGTTGTATCAAAAAGAAGTATTCAGTTTATAAACTCGAACTTTTCAATATCGAGTTTATTTGAATTAAATATACAATATTATAACATAATTTAAAACTAAAGCAGCAGGTTTTAGCAAATCCTGGGTGCCAGGGCGACTGAAGAAATACCTAAGCGTCTTGTTATTTCAGAGCAAGAATCTTTGAGAAGCCTTATTACACTGAATTTTCCTACAAACTTCTGGAAGTAAACTATCCAGCATTTAAAAAGTTTTCTTGGCTTTTATCGGCCGCGGGATATTCGTATTTGCTTGTTTTATGGCGTTTAAGGTTGTCAAGGCAAAGCCACATTAACTGACTTACTACAACATTCCTTATAATGAATTATTTATCCATAAGTTCCAAAGAACGGCGGTAATAAACACTGCGTTGGCCATGTAGAAATAACTCCCTCTTTCTCTTTCTCCCACTTAGGCGGGAAAAATTAGTGGCTTCGAATCCTCCTTGAGAAATTTTTAAACTTTTATCCTATCGCTCAAGCGTTTTGTTCGATTTTTCATCATAAGCAAAGTTGGAAAACCTGCCCGATCACCAAGTTAATGTAATTCATTCGTCCTAATTCTTCCATTAAATCCGATTATTCTAGAACATCACTTAGATACGATGCCAATATTATTTGTTGACATCTGTTGATGTGCACAGTGGGGCTGTGAGAGAGAATGGGAACGACGGTGTTAAAAATTTAATCCCAATTTTAATGATATGCCTTTCAACAATCGGAAATCATTTTAATTCCCGGAAAAATATTTAAAAAAAATTCAATTAGTTCTTGCACCTTTCCACTTCCATAAAGCATATTTGAAAAATTGAAACAGAGCAAACACTCATTTCCATTTGGCTGTTTACTTCTTTTCGTGTTACAGTTATCAAACTTGCTCTCATCCAATTTTTCCAACGACATCCAACATAACTTTGACTTGCAGAAGGTCACACTTTCGAACAAAAACTCATCTACTTAGGCACATTAATCTTACTCACACCTGGGTCATGGGAATAAAATCCACGCTAGAATTTTTAACACATTTATTGTCAATCTTTGCAGAAGTACAATTACTCCTCTCGAATCAAGAACTGTATAATTTCGATTTCTAACTTCAACTTTTCTTTCAGTCCTCAATTCTAAACAGACAAGTCTCATTCTTCAAGTCTCTTATACAACATTAACAGAGTTTAATGCCACAGTCAAAATCTTTTGCTTCATTAATACCCAACTTTAACCAATTGCAAGATATAGATCTTCCAACTTCGCTTACTGAAACTATGATGTTGTAAGCATCAACACCAACAATTAAGACATAACAGGCTGTTCATTGCAGGATTACCATACCTTTTCTTTTCCTTTCACTTCAGGGTCACCCCTACCTACTACTACTTCTGGTTTAACCAGTTGGATGGGACTCTGAAGACGGCTCTGATTTTTTGACCCAGACCAGAAACCGAGCAATCCCCGGTCCAGTACCGCCAGAGTCATCGTTTCTCTTGGAAGACTTTGTGATCACGAGCACATTTAACGTCCCACAGTAACCATCAATGAAGGCGGTGGATCTTCGACAGGCTAGGATCGAACTCGTGACCCTCCGGTCACATGTTATTTGCCTTACCGATCAGGCCACCACAGCCCAGGGTTATACCATCTACGAACCCTACAACTGCAATCTCGCATCTACCAAAAGCAATGACCCTTTAATTGCGCCAACGTGTAACTGTCCTTTTGTTCTAGCCATTGTTTAATCTTTCTCTAGTTCTTGTTATGTTCCAGTATTTTGGTATCATCTCGGGTAATAAAACTTTAGCGCAGGCATTTCTGCCCAATTGCAGAAAAAACTTGAAGTTTTAGCTTCCAAGTATCAATCTAGTCCTCCAGGACTTGGGTCAAGTCTCCCTAGTTCCCCCTATATTTTTTGCTAAGCTACTTATGTTGCTCGCTAGAAGGATATCATCCGTATACGCCAGGCGGGGAAGCTTTTCTTTACTTTAGGTGTGAGCTCGAGATTTTTCACACGAAGTGTGTGAAGTAGTGGGTCGAATGCGATATTAAAAAAAGAGAGGAGAGAATGGGTCTCCCTGCTTTACTCCTCTTCTCATTGTGATTTGGGCTGCTCACCAGACGCTCACTCTTCCAGTTGTGGCTGAAGATTTATATATCCGTTTCAATAAACGGACTACCCCTCGACAAACGTTCAGGGCTCATAGCGTTCTTCACAGAGGGCAGTGTCCCACCGAATCGAAGGCTTTTTCTGAGCAGGAAAATAATGTAAACATCTGGCAAGTTTTCTACTCCTTGGGTAATGAATTTCTAGAGTGCTTCGAGGTTAAACAGGGCACGTCCTATACGAAACCCACTTGAGCCGCGTCTGATTGCACGAACAAAGACAGTATTTGCAAGAAGTGCACTAAATAGACGTGCCACGACGTTACCTACGATTATGGGACGGCATATGTTGGCGTCTGTCTCTTCTACGTCAATTTTTGGTATTAAGAGTTGTTCGGCAAACATTCGCAATAGGTGGCTTCCAATTAAGTTTTAAGCTACCATTCAAGGTTCTCACTATAGCAGGAGCCCATCCTCTTTTAAACTCTCGTTTAAGGATGACTAGAGTCATGTGGTCAGAACCTGCTGCCCCCTTATTTCTCATCTTCGTATATATCTTTTCTATTTTACACTGGGTGAGTGGAGTGATGAGGATGGAGCAAACTGGTGCATCCCCCCCCCCGTGTCCGTTTACCTTGTCGTGGTGGGGGGGGGGGGGCTTGCGGTGTGGTGAGTTCGGGGCGAGCTCTTGGGAGGAGTAGTGAACCCCCAGTTGCTCAAACAGAATATCGGCGGGAGGGGATTTTTTTCCCTTCCTTCCCTCATCACACTTACCAAATGCGGACGAAAACCCCTAAGCCAAGGTGTGTCAACCGTGCCTATGGCTGCGTGGTACCGGGGGTAGTCGGTGCCTAAAACGGGAGGCTTCAGGGATAGCAGGCGAACCCTGTCGTACGCAGCCTTACCTCTGTGTAGGGGGGCTACACAGGGGCTAGACCCCACTTTTCCCCCTAGTTCTCTGGTTTTTTTGTGGATATAAACACTAAGAACACTTCTCCCCCTTGTGGGGAGCGTCAGACTGTATATTCGAGCTTAGCAAAATTCTTTATCATAAAACGAAGCGACCCAAATTTAAATTTTACAAAAATATCTCCCTTTGTCATCAACAAAGCCTTAAGTCATCAGATAGGTGAATTTCAAAATGTTAAAAAGTTACGAAATGGCGAACTTTTAGTCGAAATTAAAGATACCCAACAAGTTTCAAAAATAATGTCAATAAAACAAATTGGATCATACCTAGTCACTGTCTCAGAACATTCAACACTAAATTTTTCACGCGGCATAATTTCTGAACCTGATCTTCTCTATACCTCAGAAAGTGAAATATTACAGGAAATGCAAGACCAACACGTGAGTGGAGTTAAGAGGATCTCCATCAAACGTAACGGCGAGATGGTAAACACGAAACACATTATTTTAACATTCAGTACACCCATCCTCCCGCATCGTGTTAAAGCCGGCTATCTCTCTTGTCCAGTTCGCCCCTATATTCCAAATCCGCTCCGGTGTTTCAAATGCCAGCGATTTGGCTATTCAAAGCTTTCGTGCCGTGGTACTGAAACCTGTGCCAGGTGTGCAGAGCCCGGTCACGATAGCAATAACTGCTCTAAAACATACAAATGCGTTAACTGTAAAGGGGATCACCCTTCATATTCCAGATCTTGCTCAAAATGGCTATCAGAAAAAGAAATCCAGGTTATTAAAACAACCCAAAAAATTTCTTATCCAGAAGCAAGAAAATTAGTCGACTCTCGCACACCCACAGTAGGAATTTCCTTAACTGCAGCAGTAAAAAAGATCTTAAAATCAGCAAGCACTCAGACAGAAACACAAACTGTTAATAATAACACTTCGCTAAACTCCACAACACAGACAAATAAACAAACCTCTTCTTCTAGCAGTAAAACCAATGTAAGTAAAACACAAACCAAAAAATCCACTAATGCAAATATGAATAACACTGCTGTTGAACCATCTAAGAAAACTGTCGAAAAAAAGAAAATTCTCGCACGCGCAAAACTTGGGGTATCCTCCAAACAGAGACCCCCAAAACATTACAATTTTAAAAAGGAGGACTTCTTGCTTACCAGCAAGAAGGTTAAACTAACAAAATCTCCTCCTCTTCCCTCTGACGAAGAAGTAGAGGACATTGAGTTTGAAGAAACTCCCCCAACCGATGATGAAGGTTGGGTGGAGGATCTTCCTGCCTCTTGATGTGCTTCTCTCTCTTTGGCCGTTTTTCTTTCTCTTTCTTCTTCATGGCCCTGAATATTCTCTCTTGGAACTGTCAGAGTTACTCGCATAATGTCACAGACATCAAGGATCTTGTCGAATACCACCAACCGGCCATATTTTGTCTGCAAGAAACATTTCTGTCCCCTGCTGATAGACCGAGGTTGAAAGGTTTTGACATATACCGCAAGGACTGCTTGTCAGGTGACCGTCGTTGTGGAGGAGTGGCATTGCTAATCGCTAATGATTATGCATCAAGCCAGCTCAATATCAACACATCCCTGCAAGCAGTAGCTGCGCGCGTTCACCTTCACTCGCTGTTTACAATCTGTTCTGTATATATTCCACCTTCTTACGATTTGAGAGGCGTGGAATTGCAAACTCTTGTAGATCAACTTCCTCCCCCATTTATCCTCTTGGGGGATTTTAATGGCCATAATCCTCTCTGGGGGAGTCCAGACTCCAACAGTAGAGGTTTAACAATAGAAAATTTTATTGAAGACAATGATCTTTGCATCCTTAATAACGGTGAAAACACTTATTTTCATCTTTCTACCCAATCTTACCATGCCATCGATCTCGTAATATGCTCACCTTCTTTTCTGCCACGTTGGGATTTTCAGGTGGAGGGTGGTCTCTACTCCAGTGGCCACTTTCCGATCAGGATAACCTCTACTGGACGCTGCGGCCATCAGCAGCATCAGCAAGTTCGACTTCGCATTGATCGAGCTGATTGGGCAGCATTTACCCAGTTGGCAGAAATTAAATCAGAAGACGTAACTGATATTGATATCGATGTAGCGGTAAAGCGAGTAACCGACATTATCCTAAACGCAGCTAACGCTGCCATACCAAAAACCACTAAAGGCAGGATCAAGTTTCCTAAGCCTTGGTGGAACCTCTATTGTCAGGAGGCTCATAAGAAGCAAAAAAAGGCATGGAATACGTTTCGTCGTTATCCAACCACACAAAATCTCGTGGCACTTAAACGAGCTCGTGCTGAAGCTCGAAGGATTCGACGGAAGAGCCAGCGGGACTCGTGGCAGATCTATGTCAGCACAAATCACGACGTCCACCCCATCAAAGACCGTATGGGGTAAAATAAAAAAAATCGTTGGCAACTATAATATATCTTGTGCACCCATTCTGAAGAATAACGGTCGTTTTTTATCCGATCACAAAGAGGTGGCTGACTGCATGGGGACTTATTTGGCAGAAGTCTCCAGTGCAAATAACTATTGCTCAAAATTTTTAACCATCAAATCACGCAAAGAGCAAAAAGTTCTAGATTTTAATTCAAACATTTTTAATCAATACAACACAAAATTCACCCTTCAAGAACTGAATGCTGCCTTACAAAAATCGAAAAACACATCACCAGGTCCAGATGAAATTCACAATAGTATGTTAAAACATCTAAGCAGGTCCTCTTTAGAATATATTCTGCATCTTTTCAACAGAATTTATTCGGAACACAGATTCCCAAAATCCTGGTGTCAAGCAACAGTAATTCCTATCCTTAAGCCCAATAAACCATCTGAAAAACCTGAGAGCTATAGACCTATAGCTCTCACTAGCTGCCTATGTAAAATAATGGAACGGATGGTCAACTCCAGGCTGATATACATTTTGGAGTCGCATCATCTGCTATCTCCATATCAAAGTGGATTCAGGCGTGGTAGATGCACAATAGACAACCTATTGCTTCTCGAAACATCAATAAGAGAAGCCTTTCTCAAACGAAAACATCTCGTGAGCGTATTTTTTGACATTGAAAAAGCATATGACCGTACTTGGAGATATGGGATCCTTAAAACCCTGCACGAGTATGGGTTACGAGGTAATCTACCCATCTTTCTCTCTAATTTTCTTAGAGATCGAACTTTTCGCGTACGTGTCAAGTCTGTCTTGTCAGATGCCTTCATTCAAGAAGAAGGAGTTCCCCAGGGAAGTGTACTAAGCGTAACTCTTTTTATAATAGCAATCAACAACTTAATCGAACAACTGCCTCCCGCTGTCAAGGGTACCATGTTCGTTGATGACTTTCAAATTTCTTTCTCTTCATCGAGCATGAGTATCATTGAAAGACAACTTCAAATGGCTATTAACAAAGTAACACAATGGGCGGAGGAAAATGGCTTTACTTTCTCTGTTCAAAAAACTTTCTGTATCCACTTCTGCCGTAAAAGAGGTCTTCATCCTGATCCAACACTTCTCCTTAACAATCAACCAATAGCTGTAAAAGATCAAGGAAAATTCCTCGGTCTTACACTTGATAACAAACTCAAATTTATACCGCATATACAAGAGTTAAAAAAGAAATGTTTACCAAAATTAAATATCCTTAAAGTCTTATCGAACACTTCCTGGGGTGCTGATACAGAGTCTCTCTTAAGAATCTACAGGGCTCTAATACGCTCAAAACTTGATTATGGATGCCAAATTTATGGCTCCACGGCAAAAAGCTATCTGAAAGTTCTAGATCCAATCCACAATCAGGCACTGCGCATCTGCACAGGAGCTTTCCGAACCTCACCTATTAACAGTCTTTATACTCTTGCTCACGAACAATCTTTAAACAATAGACGCCTCAAACTTTCATTGAACTTCTATTTCAAAATAAAACCTTATACTGATCACCCTTTACACCTTCATATTTTTAATCCATCTAATGTTATCTTATTTCTTCACCGTCCTTCTGCAACCCCAACATTCGGGATCCGAATGCGCCGGGTGCTTTCAGATTTGCAACTGTCAGATTTTAATACTCTCAATACAATAAAACTGATTGAACCATGGTGTGAAGCAGTTCCATCTACCATCAATGACCTCGCTAAATTCTCTAAAGAGACTA
This sequence comes from Uloborus diversus, assembly GCF_026930045.1. Lineage (NCBI taxonomy): Eukaryota > Metazoa > Arthropoda > Arachnida > Araneae > Uloboridae > Uloborus > Uloborus diversus. Next base: position 46,053,247 of record NC_072739.1, on the reverse strand, counting down.
CCTCCAATACAGCCTACCAACAAATATTTTATGATACAAAATGCAAATACTCTGATTATCATGACATTTTCACTGACGGATCAAAAGCAAACGATCACGTCGGCTTTGCTGCAATAATAAATGGTCAAGTTACCGCTGAACAATCACACCCATCTTGCTCTGTTTTTACAGCAGAAATAAAAGCCATATTGATATCTCTACAATCAATAACCCATTCCGCTCACAAAAAGTGGGTGATATACACTGACTCAAAGAGTTCAGTGGAAGCAATCACCCACTGCAACAATAACAGCCATCCCATAGTCATTCAGTCTTATCATTTATACCAAAGTCTTACACAAAATAATTTTCATGTACTCTTTTGCTGGATCCCTGGTCACGTAGGCATTGCCGGCAATGAAGCCGCTGATTCAGCTGCCAAAGACGCAAATATCCTAGTTGATGACAGTGTCCCTTTAGTTGACATTAAAAACGCAATATCTGAATGTCTTAACACGCATTGGCAACGGACCTGGAATCTCGAAACACAAAACAAATTACATTCGATCCAGCCATCGACTAAAGGTTTCAAATCATTACAACTTTCCAGGAGAGAACAAGTTTCGTTAACTCGTCTTCGCATCGGCCATACCAGGTTCACCCATAAATACCTCTTATGCCGTGAACCAGCTCCGATTTGTATTAGATGTAAAGTCAACCAGACAGTGTTGCATATCTTATGCAACTGCCCAAATTTTAACCAAATACGTTTTAAATATTTTAATAATTTTAATCCATCTCTGAAAGAGTTACTGGGGGACCCACCCCATCCCAATATATACTCCTTCCTCCGGGAGATTGGCTTCTCCTTTTTAATTTAGTGGTCGTGTCGTCAAAATGTAATTTTATCCGTTTTTCTTGTTACTGAAGGTTCTTTGACAACCTATTGTTTCAAACCCTTTAATAAATTTTTTAATGTTTACAGGTTTTTTATCACTTGTTTTAAACTACTGTTGTCTATACCTTTCTCTCCAAAACATTTTTACTTTTATCATACCCTGATTTTTTATTTATGTATAAATTTTAAACTAAAAAATCGTTTGGCGCAGTATAGCCCTCAAGGGCTCTTGCACCATTAAAAATAAGTAAACCAAACCAAACCAAACTGGTGCATAATGAGAGACGCGCGCCTTTCTTTATATTTTTAAGTTTCTCGTAGACTTGCCACTAAGCCAGGGATCCTTCTCGTCCTTCAGAAACAACTGAAAACCACTTACGACTCTGGACGCCAGATCCAGATATCTTGGTCCTGTGGCACTCATTACCTACTCCTTGTCCCACTCAAATAGTCGCTAAACAGATACAAATCTGATCAAATATCAGAAAGAGTGAACGTTGTACATGCGTGGATGCTACACCATCGCAAAACCCTCCCCATTTATTCGGGCTTGGGACCATCATAGGGACGAATTTAATCATCCAAAACCTCATTCTCCTACTGCTGAGTTCGGAGCGAATTGGTACTTTTCTGAATGGTGAAAATGTACCACATATAGTGCTGCGAATTTCAAACATTGTTCGTAATTTTTCTTCAACTGCTGCAACTGTCAGCACCGCGCTTTTTCTCAATCCTATTTTCTGTCCAATACTTAGGACCTTTATCCCCTTGAACGTAGAAGGCGGACCATTTTTCACAGAGAAGTCTCGAACCTCGCTCCGATAGATCGTACTAGTTCCTCGTATTCTCTTCCGAGTGTGCTTTTAGTGTCATTGCTGATTGGGATTTTCACATACTTACATTGTTCATTTTCGATTTTCAGTTGAGGTTCAAGGTTCTCTTCTCGAGTGTTTGGTTGATGTATCCATATTTCAAGTTGTTGCTTCAACCCTTTCTATTTCTCCTTATGTCGAAGGACATCCCATTGTTTTCGTGGGGAAGGCCCCTATTAATTTCTTCTTAACTGTAGGCGTTGTCGTGTGTTACTTGTATGATGTTACGTAATTTGGTTAGGTTCTCGGCGCTCCATGCTGAAGTCCGGACGTTCCTTTCTGTCACTCTGGCATTGTAATGAACTCGGTGAAGCCTCCTTTGGTGTTGGTTAAGCCCTCGTCCTGTTGTAAACGGTCGTTCTCAGATCTGATATTGTAGGAAATAGTTTCTTGATTTGTGAATGTTGCACTTCTGGCGGTGAACTGCAGTATTGCGGTCATTCCCATTTGCGTAGATTGCTGAGGAACGGTAACACTTTTGGCACTAGTCTTCGCAGCAAGTGCTTCTTGTAGTTGGAAAATGTTGAATGTCTGAATATACGGTAAATGATTTTTTGCGCCCCCCTAGAAAGTCATCTGTTTATATTATTCTCCCGAATGGTGAAATGGCGCAGCATCCAAGTACTGTCAGAATGATATGCGGAAGTTCAGAGAATGAAGAACGCCGAAGTGCACGGACATCGCCAGGTGGCAAGTGACAAAAACTGCTCTCTGAAAAGAGAGCCAAAGTCTTGTGCGACAAGATGCTGGACTTGCCCCATTATGGCCATTTCATTGCTTTTAAAGTGATTAGGGCAAAGAAAAGACGGTCCTTGTTAATGAATGTCTTGAGTGCATTCCCGCCATGGCTCAAAGATTACCTTCTCTAACACTAAAAGCATGGTATCTATCATATTGCTCCTTCTCGATGAGCGAGAAACTTTGTTAGCGTCGTCAAGTCTTGAAAATTATAAGTGGCTCAGTGCGTTAAATCTCCCTTTTAATCTCTTTTGGCGATGAGAAAGCTCCCCAGTTGTATGGCAAACCCTGATTTAAAACAGAAAGAATAGCAGCTCCGATTTAAATTTTGAAAATCGAAGGGAGCCGTTGGCCTTATAACCATCCAGAACCATTTATGGCTGCAATTCTCATTAATTTATGTGTGATAAGTGCTTTCAAGTTTCAATAAGAATAACGTTACGTTTGTCTTTTTTTAAAGATTAGATCACAATTTAGATTTAACGAACAGAATATAGTCGAGCAATGAAACCTGCAGTTAGTCATTCGAGTGCTTTATAGTGCAAGGAAACAGATCATGTTCTTAATCATTTGTTGTTTATTATATTTATTATACTCAGCCCTCTGCTCGCTGAAGCTCACCAACACCCAAACATTGATTCGCAAAGATTTAAATCGGCTATTAGAAGTGTTCAGATTAAAAAACGAATTACGGGCATTAAAAAACAATGAAGTGATTTAAAGAGCACCAAATTCTAGGGCTCTAAACTAACTTGGACAGCTTTTTTGCTAAGGGTGCTCTGATCATTGCAAAACGGCAGTTTTCCAAGTTTGAAAACACGTTGTCGAATTTGTGGTCTCTAGTAATATATTTTGCTTTTTATCCCTAGAATTGAATTGAGCCTAGGACTTTTCACTAAAATTAGATACAATTAATATCTGCTGATCTAGTTAATTGAGAAAATTAGAAAAAACTTTATTCCTTGCAGAAAAAAATCTTTTTCGAATGAAATCGAATGTTAGCAGTGTGAGAAATCTTGCATCTATTGTTAGGCAATTCATGTGAAATTTCAACTTAAAAAACTAATTCTAATTTCTAAAAAAAAAAAAACATAGGAGCGAACCCTCTGGGCTGGAAATAATTTCGATTAAATTTTCAAGACTATGTAGAGGCTATGGGGTCTCTTGGACTCGGGTCCGCCACATACATAATTTCACAATTTCTTTGACGTTACTCTATTTAATATATAGACGTATATAATTATTATATCAATAAACTTGATGTAATTTTATTATTTTTTTTACCACTCTTAAATTATGGAGATATTCAAAAAATATGTATATTTTGTTTGATTATTTCACTTTTGACGAGTATCAAAAGGTAACCAGTTTTCGTTCTAGGTGTAGAAGTTCCTGCGTTCTAGTGTTCCTTTGCTATAACTTTAATAGCCTTGCATCTAAACTGGATTACCCGGAAAAATAAATGCTTTTTTTAGCCAAAAACAATAACAATTTTTAGTTCTTTTAATTACTTTTAACAAAAATGATACTATTTTATATGAAGAATGAGTTTTGTAAAGACAAGAACGACGTGTTTGAGTTACGTAAAGACAAGAACGACATGTTAAAATTGATGGTTTGGAATGATAAAAATAGGTAAACACGCTTGTTACACCAATGTAGCTTGATTTCTGGAAATGAACGGCTGAAAACGCACAGAACTCATCTTATGTTGCTTAAACCTAGTTCCATCTATAAAAGGCTTGTGCGAAATCAATTCTTTAAAAAGATATATAATTTTTAGCATTGATTCTATTCAAGTGCTTTGGTAACGCAGTTTATAAAGAAAAAATCAATTCAAGTCGTTACTCAATAAATTTAATACTTGCTAAGCTATTAAAAATCTTAGAACAAAATTTTGCAGCTTTTTAATTTACTCCCAAAAATTTTACGGGAAAGCAAAAAGCAACTTAAAAACAAAAATAACTTAAGTAATTAAGGATTCACATTAGTTTAAAGGTTAAAGCAGTTTCAATTTTTTTTTTATCAGCAACAGTTCTTCTTGTCTGACAGATTAGACACAGTGGAAATAAATTAGGGTAAAAAATACTTGTTAATGTGGAAATAATATTTCGTAGCGCAGCAGGGAAACTACTGAAACATGACCAAGAATGAAAAAGAACTAGGCTTTTCCCTTTATTCTTGGAAATTAAAACATTTTCAATGAACATTTATGAATCTTAAGTGTTCAAGAACTAGTTTTTTTATAATTTGTCATTCAGCTGCTTTTTTGTAATGTGTACTTCGAAACCTTTGTCTTTAAAATATAAAGAATTCATTATGGTTGAAATATTTAATTAGGTAAAAAAAGTGGTAAACATTTCAGAAGTGATACTTTTTTCATGAAGCAAGATATTAATTGGCTAGAATATAAAAACTAAAAACTTCTCGTTTGGAGAACGTAATCATAAACAACGGTACTCTGCCGTAGGAAGGTAAAAAGCAGTATCTGCAAAGTTTCCTCGATTGTAATTTAGCTTTGTTGTAGAGGCTTGCTGATTTGTTTTCAACTGAAAATATAATCCCGTCTAATTCTCAATCACACAAATATTTTTTTCAAGGAAAAAAAAGAAACCGCGTAGTATTAAATTTAAAGGCAACTACTAGGAGCCAACATTTTGACCCGTTTTTTATTGTTATAATTTTTTCCGAGGGTAATTAATTGATTAGTAAAATCTTGAATTGATTTTTTATTTATGAAAATTTCTCTTTTCTAAAGTTAATGAAGCAGAAGAAGTCCTAACTTCGAAGAAAAAAAGTTCGACGCGAAAAAGGGCAAAAAATAATAATCTGCTAAGCGTTAATTAATTGCTTTAAAAAATTTAAAGTTCTATTGAATTTCATAAAAAAACCTAGAGTAAGTTCTTTTTCTTTTAAAAAAAAATGACTTCAATGTTAGGAGCTAAAATTCGTTTGTGTCGAAGTTTTAAGAAAAACTGATGCGCAAATTATAGAGCAAAATATTATTTTCCGTACCCTGACAAAAATGTTTGTCAAATTCAGAAATATGTATTTTTGACTGCTTATCCCTTGACTGGTGAGGTGATGTGTTTGTAACGTAAGTAGTGAGCTGGGTTAATATAACCCCAACACTATACAGGCGATTCAAAAAGAATGGTGGGGGATCAAACATGTAGTATATTTTTCATAGTAAAATTGTACAAAAACAGTATTTTCATGCTAAAATAATTCTAAAGACGTTCTACGTGCGCTTCTGTAGACGCCTGATCGATTTTACACCCATATCCAGGGCTGCTATTCTACTTCAAAATACGTTTAATGTTACCATTTCCTGACTTTATACTGATACTAGTGGTACCCGCACGGCTTTGCCCGTAATAGAAAATTAAAAGGTCTTTTGGTTCGCCTGTATATTTACAAAAAATGTATGGTGAATTTTCTCTCCAATTGGCTTGTGCCCATGTTACGGTTCCACGTAATGATAATTTCGTAATTTACTCGTCCATCTTATGAGAATTTTGTTCTTAAAATTGGAATATTAAAAGAACCACATCGAATTTTCGAAAAATGGCTTCGAGGTGCACACCCCCATGCTACAAACTAACTTTGTGCCAAATTTCACGAAAATCGGCCGAACGGTCTAGGCGCTATGCGCGTCACAGAGATCCTGGCACACAGAGATCCGGACAGACAGTGGGACTTTCAGTTTCATTATTAGTAAAGATAAATAATGTGAAACAAAGAATCGTTTGGCGCAGTAGAGCCCTCAAGGGTTCTCGCGCCATCAAAATCAAATCAAATTAAACAACAAACCAAGGATGCGGAGTCAGAGGGAAAATGGCAGATTCCGACTCTTGGAATTTTAAACCTTCGACGCCGAACTCAGTTATCATGAAATCAGTCCTACTCTCTGACTCTGCAGCCCTACCTGTACTCAAATTCCTGTAGCAGCCACAGAAGAAATTGCTGCAGTGATCCAGTTCGTCAAGCCTAGCAGGTAAACGGGATACGCATATCTTTTATATGTACCCACAGGAAAAAACACATATCAGCTCTGGTGACCTTGGGGAGGGGGTGCTAAATCACCTCTCCCTCAATCGCGATTTTACCTAGCTGAATAATAAATAATAATTGGGAGACAGATGAATATACGTATAAATCTTGCTGTAGCAAATTCAAATTTTACAGCCTTTCATTAGAGATCCACCAGAGAGCTGTAGGTCTAATATTCCCAACTTTGTTGCTTGATAAAACACCATTATTTCTTGTACATTCCATAAAAAATAGAAAAATAAGCGTAAAATTACAAACCGGGGTAAAAATCCACCCAAACTGGGATTTCAGCACTTTAAACAAGGTTTTCAATACTCATAGAAATTCAAATCGTATTTTCAAACAAAAAAGTTCGTGTACTTATGGGCAGATACAGCTCTCAGAACGATTTTACGAGCAAAAAACCCATAGAATAAATGTATACCGCGGTTTGTAGTTTTTGGATATAAACTGGGAACTTTTCAATTATTTTTGGAACATTTATTTATAAAAAAATGCAACTATCTGAAACAGAACCGTAAGGGACTGTATAAAATTTTTTAGAGTTTTGAGAAAGAAAGTTTTCCCTAAAAATACTTTTAATAATAAATTTACACAGAATTTTATTGCTTTCTACAAAAATATCCTTACATTTTGAGGGAGCTTTGTTTTCGTAACTATTTTCACCACCGGAGATATGAGTGCCCACACCCCCTTCTTAACTGTTGGCGAACTATGAATCTTCTTTTTTTATATGCAACTTCATAGAATTTAAAAGAAAAGCAAATGAGGGGCGAGGGGCGCGGCCCCTCGAAGTGTTTAGTTATTCTGGTAAAAGCAATTTAAAATTTCTTCAAACCACATTTTTTTTGTTGAGTATCTCCAGATCCTAAATTCCTAAAGCGAGTTTCTTCAAGTGTCTTTCACTTACTGCATTGTGCTGAAAAAAGAAAAAAAAATGCAAGGCTCAAATCCAAAAATACTCTGACGGTTTTACGCTTGACCGCAGCCCCCTCCCTTCATTGCATCTTTTTACCAAGTTACACTATTTCAAAAAGAAGGTTCCCATTTCCCCCCGTATGTATTCATCATGCGTATTCCAAAAATATATGATTTAGATTAGTGATAAAAAGTTGAACTGGATAAAATTTGAAACTTTTCTTTTTCCCTTTACGTTTTACTCACAGAAGTAGGCCAATGCTTCAGAAGTTAAAATTCAAAATGCATAAAACATCTTAAAAAATCCAACTTTCAAAATCGAAACTAGAGATGTTTCAATTCAATTTCGAATCTCAATTGCGCTGCAATTGATTTATAATTAAAACCATCACATCCTTTCACATAAATTTGCCGTGTCTCATTCAAGAATGGAAGGTGATTCAAAATGATTGTCATGACCACAATCTATCTCGCAGCAAAATTAATGCTTAAAAATGTCATGATCAGGCATTATGTTTCTTGATTACATAGAATATATATTCAGGGAGATTACGGTAAGGCTGAAATTGTTATTTTAACTCTTAATTGGTGAGATGGGTGTCTTACACTCCAGCGAAATTTGAATTCCAAAATATTATTTTACTTAAGAAGATTACGTTGTGAGTCCACAAACCTCTTCTGAAGGAAAATAAAATGGGAATAAGCACAGCAGCTTCAGCAACTATTGAAGCGCGTAAGAAGTAGGTAAGGTGGGTTAATTATGAGCTAAAAGGTGTACATTTGATGAAATCTAACTCTCAAATCACCCTCAAATTGCAAAAGTGTGGGAAGGTTACTAATTTTCAAAAAAAAAAAAAAAAGTTTTTTTTCACTCTCCAGCGCGGAAGAAATTTTCATATTTTCTAGGATAAAATGCAAAAATCACGAAAAAAATTTTCTGTCGATTTATACGAGTCGAAGTAACTGAACTGAACTGAACAAGTTTAGATTGTGCACCTGCGCAGTGAGCGATTACAGCTGATGACAAAACAACGGTTCTGTTAAAGCTTGACCATCGAGAAATGGTGGATGGATTGATAGCGGAAACATAACATTTTCATGGTTGTTAGGTATGATCGGCGAGGCTTTTTTCTAGTTGTCAGATTAAAAAAGTATTCCTCTAACCGGTGACTGTAACATCAAGCTGTTACTTCTGCATAAAATTTGACACGTTCGAGTCTACGAATTTCAATGCGACGATTTTTTTTCTTCTACATTTTCAAAAACTCGCTATGAGCTTGCGTCACTTTCGAAGCGGCAGTCTTTTAAATGGAAGCATTTTTAGAACTCACTTGACACTCACTCTGAATATCTGACAGGCTCGAAACAAATTTCTATTTGCAATCCTTTCGGATGACCAAGCCCTTCCGTGCAAGTCGGCAGCAGATGAAGAAACCTTCGGCACCAGAGTCATGTTTGGACATCTAAGCTATCAATATCTGACGCTCTCAAGTATTTCCATGTAAGGTTTTTTACATTTTAGAAAAGACGTAGACTTTCCTCACTATTGAAAGAACATTACGTAACATTTTATTCTTATAATCTAAACTACAAAATCTAACATCCCTACGCCACTCCAGCAAATTCCCCTTTAGCATCATTGGCTCCCCTGCAATAATTGTGTTTCTTGGTGAGAATTTAGTTTGTAACTACTCTTTTCACCATTTTCTGTTCCCCTTTAATTTTTCCGTCCGTTCCATCATTACTTCATGATTTGACATGATCTTTTTCTTGCCTTGTAGGAATTTATTTCTTTTCATCTGTCATGTGACCGGTAGGCAATACAGATTTTTATTTCTGGTACAAGTGAGTTTATTATGATTTGCAGTTAGTTTACTCCATTCTTTTTCTAGCAGTTCACCAGCGCATAGGAGAACAAATGATAGGCTTTAAAAAGTGATTTTTAGTGCGATTTTGTAAATTCTGTGCAAGAATTTTATCTATGAATTTGTTTTGTTCTAATACAATACATTCGATGGCTTTCAATGCCCTATATTCTACGTTAAAATGCGCCCAACTGTAAAGTAAAGCATTTTTTCCCCTATATTAACCGTTTAGTTTCTTCTTCCCGGCGTTTCCACGCAAAAAGATAGGCGATATGGAAACAGATTCCTTCCACCCCAATTCACACAGTTCGCACAAACTACGAATAATCCACTTTGGCGAGAGAAAAGAGAGGAGGACCAAACATCCCTCCTCTTTAGACGCATCTACGGAACATTTTCAATACGGCCCTCCCGTAAGAAGGGATAACCGTTTAGTTTTTGTTTGTAACTCTTATAAGAAATGTCGTAGCCAAAGTAGGAACAAAAACCTAGTTTTACATCAAGGAATGAATGGTTCGCTCATTTTTTGGCAATTATTCAGTAGCAATGTTTTGTGTAACTACTCATTACCAGCAAGACATTCTACGAACCTATCTTTAAGAACTTTAAAATCAAAGTTTTGAAGAACGTGTCTTCAAGTTGCGGAACAGATAACATGTAGATGTTGCCATGCACTATTGATCAAGAAATAGTAGAAATTTGTATTTGAGGCTTGGAGCCAATCGCGTTCCCTGGTGTCCATCAGCATCTTCAGCCATGTATGTTTTACCATGGCAACTAACTTCGGTGAATTCTTGGTACAAATTGTTAAACATATATTTTGTACTAATTTTATCCAAATTATAATTTAAGAGTTATGTTCTTTCTCTAAAAAAAGGTTTATTGAAATTGGATTTAAAAAACAAGATTGTTGGACAAAAGTTAATCAAGTACCACTCTTTGTTACTTTATGTAAAATGAATCTCATTTCTTATTATATCGTCTAGTTAAACGAACCTTTAAAGCCTCAAACATCTGACTGTAAAAAAGGCTGTTCAAACGCTGTTGCAAGTTACAAAAAAAGATAAAAACGCTTCAGTAATATTATTAAAGTTTAGAAAATCCTTTTTATCATGAACAATATTATAACATCGATAACATTAACAAACATCAGTATTGCCGAAGTGACAAGTTCAAAGTGTCTTTTATCTTCTGATTTCTCAAGTCTTCATGAAAGAAAAATAGTTAACTTGTTATAATTCGCAGTCTTATAGGTCGAATATTCCTTTATGTCGAAGTTTTCATTAGGTTTCAAACTCTTGAGAAGGCAGCAAGATTTTTCCATTACTCGAAATGCCAAAAGTTACAAAGCTTACGTCAGTCGCATGGATGCTATTTATTGGACTGTATCGCGAGTTGACTAATGCAAACACTCAAACTCTGGCTCAGGCGCTGTTTTTTAGAAGTAAAGCCCGATTCATGATTCTTACTTTCGTTCTAAAAGTTGAATTTTCATACTCACGCGTAGCTACAAATAAGAACAGCCAGAAGGATTGCATTTCCAGGGCAAACCCATATTTGTTCGGAATTTAGTATGCTTCTTCTTGAAACTGTTATTATTATTTTATTCCTTTTACTCTAAAAATGTTAAATCGCTTTTAGTCAGCTCTAATTTTGTTGAAAATCGATTACATATTTCTTGCTATACATAAAAATCGTTCAAATATTCCTAATGCTACAGTATGAATAGAAGAAATAACCAGTCTTAATAAAGCACAACATTCAATTGTTAATCTCTTGAACTTCAGTGCGAAATGCGTATATGTGTTTTTTAATTACTGTCGTGTTCAGACCTAAAATGATATTCTGTAGGGAGCAATTTTGAATGGTGAACTCGAGCTCAAATATTACAGGTATTTTTAGTTGTAACTTAAAAATACGTATAACGAGGAAGCACGTGCGGCAAATTAAAAATTTACTGATGATTAAAAGAGAAGGGAAAAATGTTCGAGAGGATAAATATTATTAATGTGAGTTAATGTGAGGGGTATTTTTTTGGGGGGGGGAGTGGGGAAAACAGAGTTGGAATTGAGTAGTATCATTATTTTATTTATGTATTTTTTGAACCCGAAGCCAAAATACATTCTCATTAAATTTTAATTTTACGAAAAATTGAAATGACTTTAGTTGCTTTTTATAATTTATACTTCTGAAACTCCTTTTCTTTTTATGATTCCATTCTTCTTTATCATTTGCAGATTAATGCTCTTTTATTCCTTCATTTGAACAAACGTTAAATGAAAATGACTCATAACACCTTTTAGCAATATGTCATTAAAGAACGTGCCTCATATAAGAGTTTATATTCAAGTCACAACCAATTAAAATTTTATCATTAGTATGAATATTTTTTTCGTGCTCTTGCTTCAAAAAGTGTAATCACATTTGGTTGTTTAATTTAATTTAAAACTTAACACTTTGCATTAAATTTAGATCAAGATCTTTTGAGTAATTTCTTCATTAACAAAAAAAAAAAAAAAAAAAAAAAAAACTTCATAGCAGTTAAAAGATGCAGTTTGTTATTGAAAAAAAATTTGAAGAATAATCTTCGCTCTATGTCAATGTATAAAAAAAAATTATTTTTTGCAGTATAGTCCGCAAAACTACTTATTGAATCAAAAAAAAAGTTCTTAAAAATGTCTCCTTTGTTTTCAAAAACATATGAAAATATTGATAATTTCATTTATTTCAAAGTACACTTCAAGAGCGCTTACAACACATATTCTAGCTTCCTCAGTTTCAGTTCCTTCGTGTTTGCTTACATTTTACTTTTTGCAAAAGAGGTTCAAAACGCCTCAGGTGTTTCACATTTCACAAATTCCTGAGAGCGTCTCACAAAAGAAAGTGCCTATTGATTTTATGAAGTCAAACAATCGAATTTAGGCTTTCAAATATGCTTTTCCCTGAAAACTTTTATGATTTTTATTCATTGCAACCCTTTAGTACAGACAGAAATTCAATACTATATTTCTGTCTAGAAATCTTCCGAAGCTCTTATTACTTTTCGAGGATAAGTTGCAGGGACTATTAAATTTAGTGTTACACGTTTACTCACATTGTTTATTTCAGCGGTGTCTAATCTTTAAACCAAGGTCTGTAGATTCTTGCGAGGTAGAATATATATATATATATATATATATATATATATATATATATATATATATATATATAAATACTTATCATCTTTTTTGTATAACATGGGAAGGGATGAGAGAGAAATGGAAATTACAAATTTAAAAATGCTTTTCTCATCAATTAATTCTTATTTTATTAATAAAAAGTTAGAAATGATATGCTATCTATTTCATTCGAAAATTAGAATCATTGTGGCTATCAATTTTAGTCATTTAGGAAACTAATAGGGTTTGGAATTATTAGAAATTGAGTTTTTTTTTTTCGTTAGAAAAACCACCTGTTTTCCATTAGAAGAATCTCAATCGTTGCGCCAAAGGGTTGAAATGAATGATCGTAGTGTCAATCCTTAGGAGGACGATTGACACTAAAATTCAAGTGCATCACTAAGCAGACTTGTAGAATTAGGAAGTCGCTGTGGCAAAGTTGGCGTTATCCAGGGTCCGTGGAGACTTTTATCCCAAAGTGCCCAAAGGAGTCACCTTGTGTCCTTTAGGTGAATGAGATGTCGGACTTTTTGGCAGAAAAAGAGACGCGGATATTCTCAAATATCTCTCAGAAACCTACCTCTTTTACCTGCTAAACTTTAAATTAATAGGATCTATGAAAAATGCTTTCGTAGTACTGCCATTAGTGCTTCTAAAAATAAATAATGGAGCATGTTATTGAAGACCGACTGTGTCACGGACTCATCTCGTGCTACTGCTGTGGCTGAGTTTAGATTATTAACTGCACATGATTGCTTTTGTGCTCATTTGTTTTGCTCAATTCTGACTGTCACTCCTTTATGTGATTTACATGATTCTGGACTATAACTGGGAGCTAGCCATCTAGACGTGTGCTCTGCGCGTAAGAATTCGGGCTGTATTGTAAAGAAATATTGGTTAATTCGATGCCTAATGACTTCATGGTCCCTGGCCAGACTTTTAATAAGTGAATAATAAACTAACGAGCCGTAGGTTGGGATCCATTGGATTATTTGAAAACTGGGTCAGGAGAAATCTAGAATGTTCCTGCTTTTCAAAAGAAATTGCTTTAATTCTTAATTGGTGATACAGAGGGTGTTACACTCCAGAGAATTTGGATTTTTTAATTACAACGCTTTATGATGTTTACATATATTGCTCTTTATGTATGTCTCTTACGGCATTGTCTCTGTTGTATTTATATAGGTAAACAATACCCATAAAAATATTCCTACTGTTATTCGCAAAATTGTTTTAGGTACATAAGAAATACAATGTTAGGGTAACATCCCCCCCCCCCCCCACCTCTTTACGATAATTTCATCGCAACAAGGTAAGGGCTAAGACATTCAAGCACATTGAAAGGGCTGTTTTTGACCATATTTCACATTGTTTTTATATCCTTAGAGAGTTTTGTTCGTCTCAGATTAAAAAAAAAACTTACTAAAAACTTATTTATATATTGTGTATGGGAATGTGTGGGGCAAAATGAAACGACTACGATGACTGAGTTTTTTCAAAATGAACCAATTGGAAATTTTTTTTGAAAATTACAGCACAACAAGAAAGAACATTGTTTTTTATAATAAAACTTGTATTAAAACTGTATTTTTTACTTTTGGCAGTAATTAAAAAAAAAGTGGAACTTTTTACCTTTTTTTTCATGGGGCAAAGTGAAAAATGAAATAGCATTTCATTAAAAAAATATCTATTTGGTTATAAAAAGTATTTTTGATCAAATGAATATGTAAATAAAATTTTGAAAAAATAAATAAAAAGAAAACGGAAAAATAAACGAATAATTAAATTAATCTATGAAGATAAGCAAATGAGAAGGGTGAAAGATTGAATGAATAAAAAAATAAGTAAATGGGATGAATAAATAAGTGAATTTACTAAGTGAAGCAACGTAAATGAATTAATGAATGAACACGTAAATGTTTCAGTAAATAATTGAGTGAGTGAATAAAATAAGCTATTTAACTTTGCCCCATCCACTTCGCCCCGCATGTAATCGACTACTTAAGCAAAAATATTTAAAATACAAATAAGCTTAAGGTTAACTAAATAAATATTGCACCGCATATTAGAGGGTCTCAATTCATATTTAAAATATTAAGAATAAGAACTTTAGTGTTTTGTTATGTCAAAAATAATTTTTGACTTACAACAAATATTACAATAAGAGTATTAAATTTTGAAAATTGCCTGTATTATCATAAGCATCAATCTTCGGCGGTATTTTTTTCCTGACTGGAATAGACTATATATGTGTGACATTATTAAACTATTACCAGATAGGTGGTGCTAAACGCAAAATAAATATTTCATCTTTTCACTTTGCCCCATATTCCCCTAGTATACGAACTTTTTACGGAGAATTTTATGACTATTTTTCTAATACATAATTACTTATGGATAGTTATTAAAATAGGCTATTTACAATTTACATTTTTATGTTTTGTGGAAGATATTTAATGTCAAGTAAAGTTCTATTTATTTATATATTTATTTATTGTTATTTTACTTATATATTAAAAAAAAAAAAGAATAACAAAATGCTCAGAGACCCGTTAAGTTTTTTCACAGAAGTCCACGAGTCAAAAGTTTATTCGTTTTTTTTTTTTTTTTTTTAATTATTATTATTATTATTGAAGAAAGAGCCGGGAAGAAGGGCACTTTTCCGGTCTGAATGCTTTTTTTTTTTTTTGAAGCTCCGAGAATGAACATATTTTTTTCAAAAAAGGAAAGGAAAGGAAGAAAAAAAAAAAAAAAAAACCCTGGTCCGTGATTTTATTTCAAAGGTTTTGCCAGTTCACGGATCAGAAAAGTTTGAAAAATGCCGATCTACAGAAATATTTTGTCTCTTCATTTCTCTTTCAGCTCTCAGAGCCTGCATAATTTACGTTTACTGCTTCATGGCATTTTCTTTTTCTTTTTTTGAAATACCTTTCATCACAATATATTCATCACAAGAAAGCGGCCCAGACAGAATCGCACGCTCATTCCCATCTACATATGTTTACAATCCATTTTATCAGCGAAGATATGAAAGTGTATCGCAGGTGGTCGCTCTCACGCAAGAAACTCTCGATTGTTTTAAAGTTTGAAAGAAACTGAATATCGATTTAATGATTTGAGTAAACGGAACCTGCTCGCTTATCCCTTGAAATAAAGATTTCATTTTCGTCTTGGATCTTTCCCATACTTTCATAAAGAAATAAAAGTGAAAAACCTTTGCATTTTAAATTCATCCCTAATATTTCATGTACAGACGTCCCTCGTATAAGACGGTACTTGTACAACACTGCTTCGATATTACACGAAAATTGAATTAAATACTTCATGGTTTTAATATAACACGAAAGTTATGTTTAAAAAAAATGGAATTTTTCATTTTGGTTTAGTACATTCTGTTAATGTTCGATAACTCGAATGAATTTTCACTTTGTTTTTATGAAACTTGGTTTCGATATAACACGGTACACAGCCCTTGATTCACATTATTTCTAAGTCTCGTATAACACAGTTGCGATATAACACGGTACATATTGACACGATTTTTACTATATACGTACTTGATTAATTAGTGTAAAAATAAGCAAAGTATTATTTGAAAAAAGTATCGTATAACACGGTTTTGATACTATACGGAGAGAATTAACAGTATGTAAAATTTCAAAAATATCCCAAATATGGGCACTTAATTTTAATCTCTTTATTGGGGGCGTTGACATTACAGTGCATTTTATACCTACTCCATTGACATAAGGTGCAGTATTTATTACTGAAACTAGCATATTAACTACCTTTCAAAAGTAATAGATTGTTACGGAAACAAGACAAAAGTTTACATCTTTCTACCTGTACCGCCCAAACATTCGATGTTACTATTTTAATTATGAACTAACGAACGGATGAACATGACGAACTTAATTATGAACGAAACGATTTTATCTATGATTCGCGCGCCTAATGGAGGGTTAAAATTTTACGTTTTAGACATAGCAAGATAAAATTTAATGAGCGTACTCAGTGAGTATAAATCTAATAATGAGTTCCACACAAGTACCTGTCTCTCTTTTGTCCAAAGTCCGCTTCGAGAGGCGTTTGCACGTGTTTATTCTACAAAATTAAAAAAAAAGGAGTCATTACTTTTCCATAGAATAAAAGAATCATCATTAACGTTTGGTTGACTTCGGAATGCTGCAGAAAATTTTGCAAGCAAGGAAAGTAAGGATTAGCTGAGCTGGGGGAGTTTAAGTCAAAAAGAATTTTAAGAATTACAAAAAATATTGCTCGCTATAACCAGAATTTGCCTCCACAGACTTATCATTGTACCAACCCAGCATTTCAAATTTCCTCGCTAAATCAAGTCTCGTCATAACAGAGTTCGACAGGAAATTCCAGTGCTGCCAACTACTCCGCATTTTGCAGAGCTGCTCCGCTAAAATAGCGGAACTCCGCATTTCCCGTTTGGTTTTAATTCTGATCAGGCTTACCAAAGATTTTAATAAAATACATTTTATTTTGATAATATTTTGCTAGTTTATTATTACAGGCATGCAAATATGGGAAATTAAATATGCGTGTACTCAAAGAGCGACTTTGTGTTTACAGCTGCTTTATTAATTTAAAAATAATAACTTTTATGCCAGTGCGTAAAGTGATTATTAAAACTCAAACAATTTTAGATAAAAGGTTTAAATTTTTTATATTGAGTTACATACAAAATACCGAGTTGCTCCGCAAAATTTCAAAATGCTCCTCAAACTCACCACAGATAATCTTCAAATAGTTCCTACAAGGTTGGCAACCCTTGGAAATACCATAACTCACCCATCTGTCAAGTTCCTAAATGGGGTGTTTAAATTGCGAAACATTCTGTAAATGTTATCCAGATATTTCACGAAAAATCCCGATCCAGCGCTATGGTTTTTAAATAATTCAATTCCGAAAACAGTACAATAGACTTAGAACTTAAAGATAACGCTCAGAATATAAGATCTCTGAAAATGGCTAATTATTGTTTAGGGGATGAAAAGGTAATTTCTGGATGGGAAGAGTGAATGCGAAGGGTTTGCGAAAACAGTAATGTTAAAATTATTGTTCAGGGCTTCCCAAACGGTGGTCCGTAGACCCCTTGGGATTCCACCGACAGTTACTAGGGGGTCCGTTGTAAATTTCGGAACGAACTGCATAAAAAACGTTAGACAATATTTAAATACTTTTGCATTTCAAAAACAAAATGTTGACCTTTGAGGTATAGAGTTATCATTTGAACACTGCTTTTCGACATATCGAGATACACTGACCTCAAAAAGTTAAGGTACAACCGTTTTTTTCCGTCTAATTTGCAAATAAATGAATGTAGAAACAAAAATGTGGAGGAAAGGTACATTAAATGGTTTTTTAATTGAATGCGTCATAGAAATTTGTATAAGTATATTGCAAAAACGATTTATAGCAAAAAAAGCAATCTTTGCGGAAAAGCCCATTCTTGAGGATAACAGAACATCACACTGTTATGCAGTAAAATGTCATAGAAACAATACAAAAATGGGTTCCAATAAGGAACGTGTCCCCCCCCCCTTAACTTAATTGCATTGGCGGCATCGATTTTCCATGTTGTTTATTTAGTTTTCAGACACTGGAATAGGAAGCGAAGACCAGACAAAGTAAGCCTTAATACAGCTCATGTAACGACTTTGGAGGAGAATTTAAAGCAGCAAACTCTCTTCCAAGATAGTCCCAAAGGTGTTCTATCGGATTCAGGTTCAGAGATCGAGCGGGCCATTCCATTCGTTCCAAACCGTGATCCTCAAGATACTTATCAATCCGGGCTTGGTGAAGTCGTGCATTACCATCTATCTGAATGAAGTCATTACCAATAGCACCAGCATATGGGCGGTCAGATGGATCAAGGATCTCATTCCGATATCTCAGACCAGTCAGAGTTCCTCCATGGAACACATGCAGGTCAGTGTGTCCTCGGATTGACACTGATTCCGCCCAAACCATGAGTCCACCACTTCTATAACTGAGTCTTTCAACAGTGTTGGATTGATGGTATCTTGTGCGCTGTTTCTCCCAGATCAGTAGATGCCCTTCATCACTCTTCAATGTAAATCTGGACTCGTCTGTGAACAGCAAAGAAGCCCATTACTGTTGGGTCCAGGAAACATGTTCTCTTGTCCAGCATAAGCAGATTCTTCCCTGCAGTCGGTTGAAGAAAACACACACAACTGGTCGTCTTGCATAGAGACCTACATTGTGAAGACAGTTTCGCACCGTAAAAGCATAGATTCTTTTTCCTGATATCCCAAAGTGGTCTGCAACGAGCTGCGGCACATTAGTGGCTCTTTTCCTTAGGACCGAAGGAACTAGAAAACGGTCTTTTGCAGGTGTTGTAGCTCTTGGTCGACCTGGAACAGGTCTTCTGGACACAGAATCTTGGGATTAGTATTGATCCCAAAGTAGCTGAAAACACTACGAAACACATTGAGACATCTAGCAGCATCAGCCTGCAACTATCCCATTTCCATTCATCCAATGACCGCCACCTTAACGATTTGGGTAAACGACGTCTCTGAGACATTCTAAACTCTATTGATTATTGGCACCGAAACTGCCAACAACAGTTGAAAACCAACACAATTTACGCACAAAAGTACGAAAGCTTGATATTTGCACATTTTTTCTCACTCATAAAGATATGGTTTTAAAGTTCATCATTATCATTCATGCAAACCATGCATTTTGCTGTTACTGTCATTTTTTGTGGCGAGCTTCGAAAAACATGTTATACCTTAACTTTTTGAGGTCAGTGTACATTGATGTAAGATCGTGCATAGGTGGTCAAACTGTTTTCTACTTCAACAAAACCATGTAGTCAGTCGCCGTGTGAGTTTGAATGTTAGACTGACAGATCTTCAGACTGCACCCTACCCTCAAGTCTACCTTCCAGGATAATTACAAATGAAACCCTATGTATTAAATCTATGCCAGCCAGAAGAGTCTCACGCTTTTCTCCAAACAAAGGGAGCTTCCAGATTTTAGTTTCCGAAGGGGTCATTTCTGTAACGAGGTTCATAAGTCATTCTTGCACATAAATTTGGGATTTGGACCAATTCTTTCGAACTATTAGTCCCCAAAATACAATTTTAAGCTCTATTTAATTACTCAATGACCCGCTTCTGGATCCGTGCCTGCTCTTCAAATTAAATCGATGCTCAATTTTGAATATATCATCATTTGTTACCGATTGGTCTTTGTCTTTTCGACTTGATTTTCGTGTTCTTCTGAGAATGAAAATGAAGCATTGTAAATCTCCTACCTGGTCTCTTTTTTTCAAACAATGATGTTCTCCTCAAGAGAGAAATGGTGAATTTCATTAAATTCTATTTACTAAACTTTTTTTTCATTTAATGGGGTTTTTAAGCTATTTAGCCTTTTAGCAGACCTACTGCCATCCGCCGGTACGGCATCCAGTTTTTCATGTGCCACCATTAAGGTGCTGATGTCAATGGCGCGAATAATTTGGACACCCAGTTTCCACCAGATGGAGGCACCTGGACTCTCTTTTGATGCGAAATTGCACTAGGAATTTAATTTTTCCGAGGGAATTTTAAGTCAAACGAATAACCCAAGGGATCTTTTACATGCCACATAATCATACGACATTGGCGCACCCCAGGTCAAAACCTGGATCCACAGGCGTAGAAGACCAGCGCCAATTTTTTTTTTTCTATTTACCAAACATTGCGCCTATTTACCAAACGTTAAAAATATGTATAAATTCTAGTGACGGGATTTGTACTGAATATTGGTCGATGAAAGGGGTTCGCTGGTAGTAAAGTTTGGGGAAGGCCCGAATCTAGGCGAGAGTTAGAAACATGCTAGAAAGAGAGATGATTGCAAAATTCTGCTATCACAGTAAATTTGATATGTGGTCTATGGAGTTTAAAACAAATAACAGACGATCTAGGTCATGACGAGACGAGTCAAAAAGTACAAAAATATCATCTACGTATTTGACGTAGAATTCAAACTGCAAAATGCTTAATAATTGAAATTCAAAATAGCGAGTGTAAATATCGCTTAAAATTGGACTCAAAGGGTTGCCTATCGAGAGACTATCGATCATACGGAAAAAAATGTTGTTGAACATAAAATAACTTTGTTCTGAGCAAGAACAAAATAATTTTGACGATTCATTAATCTCAAAGCCCGAAAAGTGATGGTTCAACATTCTCAATTTAAAACAGTCTAATGTATCTTTTACTGGCACGTTCGTAATAACTGATTTAACGTCAAAAAGAACATTTTGTTATTTTTTAACTGAAAACTACGAATTTTTTTAACAAATTCAGAAGAGTGTCTAACAATAAAAGATTTGCTGGTAAGAAGACGTGAAAAGACAGACACACAGAATTTAGCGAGTTTGTAGCAGGCAGTACCAATAATGGAAACTAAAGGACTGAGAGGAATTGGTGGTTTGTGAACTTTAGGTAAAGCGTAGAATATAGCAAATCTTGCGATAGACGGAATCAAACGTTTCTTGTGAGTAAATGGAATTGATGGGAAGGACTTAATTTAAGTTGATGGCTTTTAATTCTTTATTCTTCTCTTCTTGGATCTTTTTTTTTAATTTGTTCATACAGGCAATCTGTAATTAAATCATGGCAAACATCAATATAATCATTTTTTGTTCAAAGCATTAACTTGAACCTCTTTATCGGTTTTAGTAATTACTTTATTATTAAATCAGGATTTGAAAACAAACCTTTTATACGATGATCGATGTTTTAGTAAGGAGGTATGGGACTTGGAGACGTGTTGGCAGATGTTGTGTCCTGGGAGAGTAGTTGGAGCCGATGTTGTGACTCGAGTGAGAGAATTGTCTGATTGTATGGTTAGAGCTTGTTCAGTTGCATGGCAACAGGTGGGTTGCCATGCAGCTGATGCGAGGTAGTGGCATCAGAGACAAGAAAATTTCAGATTCTTGCCGTTATGCTTTTTTTTTTTTTTTTTTGACTTATCTCGAAATTGTTCAGCAGAACAAGGCAATCTCCAGGAGTCCGAATGTCTCTAAAACGTTCAGAAACAATTTTGGGTTACAAATGACATCATCCTTCTCAAATTCCAAGCAAATCGAAATATTAGCAGGCAAGTCCTCATCAGCAGATCACCAGTGGCATTCTGGAAAGGTCGAATGACCCTCACAAAAGTCTGGAGTAGGTGGTTTGGTGGGATCTAAGTCTGAGTCTGAAAGATTCACCCGGACATTTTGCAAAGTGTCAAGAATGGGTGGGAGGAGTTTCATTTTTCTGTTTAACTCAATTTGTCTCCTGATGTAGAAGTATCTTGGCCTCGAAGTGCCTTTAGCTCCTTTGATCCACATACCTGAAGTAATGCTAAGTCAGGGGTAGCTATTGAAAAGACTGAAGTAAATAACAATGTAGAGATTTTGATCTTATTAAACTAAGTTTTTTTTCTTGTAAACAACGTGAACGAAATGTTCCTTTTCGCACCAAGAACTATTAGACCATAAACATTCTTACAACATGGGCTTGCTGCTGCCACACAGCTCATCAGGGACCTAAGATTTCCTTATGACCCTAACGGCATTCATGCGTTATATAGCTCAGGTTAAGACTGTACTGTCTGATAATTAGCAGTATTATGTGCAGAAGATGATTCATGTTAATGAAAATCATCACAATCTACAATGTATTTACAGCTACAAGCATTAGTTGGGCAGGAGTTTATATTGCTGTAATTACTCAAAAATATATACGCCACATGTATCAACGATTTCTGTATCTTTCACGATTATCGCTTTGAGCAAAAAATATGCCGCAGCGAAAGAAAAAAAAAAAGACTTTGGCAAACCATCGTCTGTTAGGCAGTTGCAATGTTATTACTACGTGGAGGTACCAATGGTAGGTTTTCAATGCTGTTCTGCTTAACATGTTGGAGTGATCGAAGTACCAGCAGAGCGTCATTACCCTACTTTCTTCCATACACTGTTCTTGCATTTTAGCTTGCCAAGCTTATTAATTAAAGAGGGAAAATCATTAAATAGTTTATTTTTCAATAATTTACAGTTATTTTGTGCTTTATATCAAGATCTATTCGCGAAATTCATATAGGTAAACATAGTTTCAAGCAAAAGGTTTGACATATTTCAATTGGACATTTTCTATTTAAAAAGTGAACTTCCATCATATAACTTTCCACATTTTACTAAACAAAGCACTGAAATATTTTATGTTCTGCTTTTGATTGTGTTCATAAAACTATTTTCAAAAAAGTACGCATATTCTGAAACTGTTCAGTTGAAAATATTTGTGCACGGAACTTTGCATTTAACTTTTCTTGATTAGAATCTGAGGTAGAAATAATTTTGATTGCAAATAGGAATTGCAAGAGAGTGCATCATTTTGTTAGCACCAGTAAATTTTTATGATGTATGAAATATAATTAGAAAAGGTTTGAGGTCAAAATTTCGCCGGACAAAGCTTCGCGGTCAAAACTTCGTCGATACATTACTTCGCGTGGTTAAAACCTCGCATGGGTAGAACTTCGCGCATTCATAACAATGAACTTCTATAAACACATATAAACTTAGTAAACTAGTGAAAATGTTTTTTGGGGTGGGGAAGGGGGTATTGTTCAATGATTTCCAGAATCGCATTACACAGACCCTGTGTAAAAAAACTAATTTTTCATAATGAATTTCTTAATTGCAAGTTAATTGTGTAAATCCTAAATGAATTTAAGTATAGCAAGTTAATGAAGTAATAAATTGATATAAATTTGAAGGGTAAATTAAGATTAATTGATCACTTTTCTAAAAACGATTAATTGGTTTATAATAACAATGTAATGTTCTTTAGCTAACTAACTGAAAAATTTTGTATTTAATTTTAATTTTTTTCATTATTTATTCTTAATACTATTTTAAAACTAGTTTTTCCAAATTTGTGAGTAAAATTAAGAAGCGATCCTACCCTTCCCTCCCAACTTGCTTTCCACGATGTTACTCATAATTCACTCGCATCTCCATTCGAGCGAGAAATTGAATGATCGAATTTTTTTTTGTCAAAATTTTAAATCCTAATTATGCGGAGAAAATGTTCTATGATATATGAATCCATGAAAAAATAAAATAAAAAATAAAATTTTTAGTTAAGAACTACCACAAGAGATGAATTTCAGAAATTGAAGTTTCTCAGCAAAAAGTAATCTCAAATACATTTTAACATAGAGTATATAGGGATAAAGTTGGGACTTTTACCATTAGTCTTTATAATGTGTGGTCGTTATAACGAGCGTTGACTGTTTATGTCATTTAAAGGTTTTTTTTCACATTGAAATTAAAATAATTTAATTTTATGAAATTTTATTTCCGATGCGAAAAGTAATACACGCACGAAGTTTTGCTTGTGCAAAGTTTTGTCCACGCGCAGTTTTGACCCATTAAAATTAAAAAACTGTTGTGACTTACTTTAAATCTCGCTAAAATATTTTTTTCTGTACATTTTTCAAGTAAGGAAATGTGTAAAAATCCAATGAGCAATAGTTACAGTAAATAATAAAATAAATATAATCAATCAAATTGTCAAAACACGAGACCAGTTATAAAATCTGAATATGTCATATACATTAATTCCAATGCTTTATAAGAATGTAATATGCTTTTATCTCACTAATATCGAGGACCTTGTTTCGATCCTCAAGCGTCCAAAATACTTTTAATTGTTCTTTGTATTCAAAATATTGAGCAATTTACATGTCTTTAGTGAAAGAACAAGAATTCTCATGATGAATTAAACTACATTGAAATTGAACCAACTCATCAGCAGTGTTATTGTAGAATATTTCAATGAAAAAGGGAAATCTTATGAACTTTATTAAAAGGAGATTTACAGATATAGTAATCCAAAAGAGAAATATGAATGGAACAGTAACAATGCTATCATAAACATGCAGAGAAATGTGATAAAAATATTTATATGTATAGCATATTGCAGAATAATTTACATGTTGTATTGCTTTCGTACCGTTTTAGTACGGCTCAGCGTAAATAGTTGTCTATATTGTATGTACAAGTCTTTCAAGCTTTGAATAACTGTCATTAAAAATATTCATAAATACTTCTTTGGGCGAAATTACGCCATTCAACACCAAGTTCAAATGTTGTCAGTTTTCAGTTGATGGGCAAAGTCTATAGCTAAGCTTAAATTCTGGAGCAGTTTCCTCAAGTAGGAATCTGACCCACTGGAACAACAGAGTGTTTATAAAGTTTTGCACTGATAAAAGAGCATTGGTGAAATAAAAATAACATATACCCGTAATTATTTTTTGATTTTGATCCTTAACTCACCAAAGTGCTTTTTGACAACGTTAATACAATTCTACGTATACACTTTTAGTAGTTTTGAGATGATTTAGGGATTCAGACAATTTACTTTGCGTTTGGTACTAGTGTAGACATAATTAACTTTCTCCGCTGTGAGGGTTCAGTCACAAGTTCTTAAATGGATATAAACTACCATATTAGAATTGGTAATGTGTCTTAAAACAAGAAGTTCTGTGGATTGATCCTCAAAGCCTCTCTCGTATAACCCTCAAGAGCTCTTGCGTCATTAAAACCAACTAAACCAACCTAAACGTCCCTCGAGGCATTCCTAAGAGTTTCTTCTTTCATAGAAACCATTTTAAGTTTTCGCCACCAACTAGTGATGTAAAATACCTGGGTATTTATTTTTAGGGGTAAATACCCAGGGTATATACCCGGGTAAATACCCAAAATGGATATTTACCTGGGTATTTATTTCAAAAATTTATATTCAACTAAAATACTTTTCTGTATGTATTCCACTATGTATATATACAGGGTATTTTGTTTTAACCTTCAAGACCTCTATGTTTGCAACCATTAGTCCTAGATGCATACTTCCAATTGCAAATGTTCAAAATCAGATGCAGACTTAAGATATTGAAAATTTGAAGTGAAAATAAAAATGAGTAAAAAAAATACAAATTTTAACGGTAACAAATTTCAGGCCCCAGTTCCTCGGACTTATATTTAGGTAAATAATCTCCATTGAAAAACAGTTCCAACAAAAAAAAAGTTTGACATTAGTACGACTAATATTCACCGAGATATGAAATGCAGCGTTTTGTGACTTACACCACTTTACATTCGCCGTCAGTAACATCTTTTGGGGGAAAATTTAGCAGTTAATGAGTGTTTATCTTATATCTTTAAACGAGCAATTCTTGTGGGTATATATATATTTCTTATCTCGGAAACGGCTCTAACGATTTGGATGAAATTTTGGATTTAATTGTAGTTTTGCATTCTAAGTTCATCTACATCGGTATTTTTTCTGTAAAAACGTGATTTTTTACAAAAAAAAACAGTTTTTTAATATAAAGTCAAATTGAGTTAAGCCTTGAAGTATACTGTGAGTTGACGCATCAGGCAGACGATTTGCAACCATAACAATGAAAATTTGTCTCTTCTCGCTTTAAAATTTTATACTTGCTTAGGGTTGCCAAGCTTGGCCACTTTGGCTAATTTCAAACACACTTGGCTGAAAACAAGTTCAAAAGCATTATGTAAGTCGATGTAAGGCTTTTTTTTTCTTTTTTAAGTGAAACTATTGCTTGGCCATCCTATTTTATTTTATTTTATTTATTTTCTTTTTACACTTCAAATAGTTTCACATGTTTTTTAAATCATGCATCTAAATTTTATTTCGAAGAAGTGTATGTCTTGAGATTGTTTATGTTTTGTTAAGACAGATGTTATCATTTGGGTTATCATGGGATGGTTTGTGGATAATCAGTTTTGATGGATATCATGCTGTATGTAGCATTTTCTGGCGTAAAAACTAAAAGTACTTATTCAGAAAGAAAATCTCGATTGGGATAAAATCGTGAAACGCATCATAGTATGAAAGGAAGTATTTGGTTAAAAACCGATTTCACCATAGCAAAACTAAGGTCAAAATATTTTAATTACTGACAAGAAAATTGTACGGTGGAAACAAACGTAACAGATAGTTTAAAGCAAAATGTTGATCTAATTACATTCAGAATCTTCTTTGTTTGGTACTTTAGTGTTATAAGAAGGTCGAGTACATAATATTTCGTTCACATGAAGCGTTTCAAGTATATTTAGAAAAGTATTGAACCTTAAAAAACACAATTTGACAAAAAATAATTCTTTTAAAGCCGAGCGAGGCTCGGTCGTCCAGGTACTATAAAATTATGTGTGCAGAGTGTGGTTTTTCAAATTGTTCAAGGTTTTGCAGCGTGTTTTGCGTATCATGGCATAACATTTGTATGAATTTTTGAATAGAAATGAAAAATATAAATACCTTGTGTTTTTTACTTTGCCAATCTGTCATTCTTCTGAAAGGATAATAAGTTCTAATCTCATCTTCTGCATGGTCCCTTAAAACTTTCAAATGGAATATCTTCTTGTGTTTTGATTGTACAAATGTCAAGTTTTTTTGTGTCAGTAAGTTTTAAATGCAGATCATTTCTCTAAGTTAGGGGGACCTAGGGCCGTATAAAAAGTTAAATATTGTAGTTTTTGACTCATTTTTATTTTTGCTTCAAACTTTCAATATCTTTACTCTGCATCTGTTCTTTAATATTTTTGCAATTGGAAATATGCATCTAGGACTAACGGCTGCAAAAATAAAGGTCTTGCCGGTTAAAACGGAACATCCTGTATAACCAACCATACACAAAACTATAAATTGTTCCCTAAAATTTGTATTTTGATCACATATTTAAAGAATTATTGTGTGAAACAACTCAGCAATCTAATATGATATTCACATTAAATGTGTTGGATATGCCTAATCAATGTTGATAGCAAAACTTCAGATCTAAAAAGCCATTCTACAAAAAGTAAAAAGCTTAACTGGTTACGAAAAAAAAAGCAAACATCTTCTCCAATTATGGCATTGAAAAGAAAGATTCTTTGGTTCACGATATGTTTCTTTCATAATTTCATTAAGTCTTTCAATAAAAGATATTATAAACTTTGTAATACATATGTATGTATCAGTTTTACCAATTATTTCATATTTAGATTTTTAAAAAAATATTTCTCATTCACTTTTTGCATTTTTTTTGTAAAATACCCAGTTTTTGGGTATTTACCCAGGCCTTGGGTAAATACCCAAAAAATATTTACCTACCCACTGGGTATTTACCCGATCCACATCACTACCACCAACACAACTTTAGCCAAGAAAGGGTGAAAACTAGATGAGCTGGAGACGAAAATGAAGGAAAATAAAATGCAAAAATCTTTGGTATTTTAATTTTTGAACAGTACAAGATTTTTATCAGTACAAGACTTAATAAGCACCATGCAGTTTCTCTCTGCTTCAGTCACTTGCCAAAACTGAAAAATGGAGATGACTTGTATAGCCATCTCTCGGTGAGTAAGCTAGTTATCACCATTTTGTGTAAAAGACAATGAAGACTTAAATACAAGGTTCCCTTTTAAAAAAGTCGATAAATTTCATAGAGGGTGAAACAGTAAATGCCACGCTTGAAAACAAAATGGTGCAAAATATAACTCCAGTATTTAAAAATAGACAAATGATTAAAGGGAAAATCAGTCGTCAGTAGTGATAACGCTTTTAGAGAAGGAAATCATATTTACATCGTAGAGTAACGGTACCAGTAACAGACATGATTAAGACATCGCTCTCAGGTTAACTCAATTTTCTGAACTTTCAATGTATTTAGAACTTTAAAACTATTTTTCTCTCATACAACTACATCTCATTTAATGTTTTACATTTAACGTTTGCCAGCTTCTGGATCCTCTGAATTAGTTGATTCTATTTATATTTGCTCAATTTCGAAAAAAGGTTCGATCCCCCGTAGCAGACACCAAAAAATCTGATGAGATTCTCTAACAGATAGAATGAGGAAAGGATGAGTATTGGACAAAATTCTTTTTTTCTTTTCAAAATGTGCAAAAGTTCTTTATTTTTAGAACTAAATTCAAATCAACATGAAACACCAGCTGAGCACGTGATGGCTGTTCACTTCCACCACTGCCTTGTAGATTCCAACTAGCTCATGAAATTCACTCAGATCACATTAGATGGTTGCACTGTATTGGGCCACATCAGCATCAGTTTTACCCGCCTAAAACTCTTATGACTGTCTGTTATTGGACTCTTGTCTGTTACTGGTGCCATTACCCTTACTGGCTGTTGCTGCAGGGCAGTTAACTGAGTACCGCGTTTTGCACTTGCGTGGATTGGTGATCCATTAATAGCTTGTGCATCATTGCCATAAAATTACCCAATTTAGACAAGCTGGTTTATAGAAAATAGTGCAAAAATATTAATATTTTTACACTTACCGAAAATTATTACTGTTTTTTAATGTTTTTAAACAAGCCGCAGTATAAGCACTTTTAAGTTCTGGAAAATGACCCGTTGTGGTGAATTCAATTTGACAAAAATATTGTCGTTACATACGTCTGATATGAATTTTCAGGGAGTTCTCTGTGTTGTGCATTATGCTTTTGAAGTGAGATTTTTAAACGTTACTCACTTTATTGGAATAATAAAGCGTCACTGTAAAAATTCAAAATAAGAATAACTAGCCACGAAGCCAAAATTTGGCTTAATCGAATTCAGCAGCAGAAATAGGCAAAAAAAAAAATCAGTGCCTTAGGATGTGGTGTAACCACATTATGTTCAAGAATTCCAAGTCTCGTACAAATTAAATATCCGTTGATAAATCAAGAAATGCCAGAAACAGGGTGTGCTGAACACTAGTTAGAAACCCTGGAACTCGCCTGAAATACTTGACTTTGATATTCTTGTTTCACAGAAATGCAGATGCTTATACTTTAAGACAGTACAAATAACAAAATGCGTCGGCGTTCAGGAAAAAGTCATTAAATTCTGAATTCCAGCTTTGGGACATTCCCAATTTGAACCTTTCAATCGT
Organism: Uloborus diversus; assembly: GCF_026930045.1. Classification (NCBI taxonomy): domain Eukaryota; kingdom Metazoa; phylum Arthropoda; class Arachnida; order Araneae; family Uloboridae; genus Uloborus; species Uloborus diversus. The sequence continues at coordinate 46,023,774 of NC_072739.1, read as the reverse complement.
GTTACTTCGATATTGTTTACCCAAGTAGCATAATCGGTTGGGAGATGGTTTGTCAAAGCTGGAGCTTATGATTGGCCAACGGTATGCAATATCCGCTTTGGTAACCGTTACCCGACCAACCATTTGGCAACGAAGGGCTAACAATTTACCAACGATAACCCATTGAAAATATTCACGGTTGGCCCAAAAATGCCCGGAAACTGTAGGACGATCGTTGTTCGTAACCAACACACCATTCCCCACCGGTTACTACCGTTAGACAACGTTGGCCCACCATATCTTCACCGTGCGTGCCGCCCCCCCGTGTCCGTTTACCTTGTCGTGGTGGGGGGGCTTGCGGTGTGGTGAGTTCGGGGCGAGCTCTTGGGAGGAGTAGTGAACCCCCAGTTGCTCAAACAGAATATCGGCGGGAGGGGATTTTTTTCCCTTCCTTCCCTCATCACACTTACCAAATGCGGACGAAAACCCCTAAGCCAAGGTGTGTCAACCGTGCCTATGGCTGCGTGGTACCGGGGGTAGTCGGTGCCTCAAACGGGAGGCTTCAGGGATAGCAGGCGAACCCTGTCGTATGCAGCCTTACCTCTGTGTAGGGGGGCTACACAGGGGCTAGACCCCACTTTTCCCCCTAGTTCTCTGGTTTTTTTATGGATATAAACACTAAGAACACTTCTCCCCCTTGTGGGGAGCGTCAGACTTATATTCGAACTTAGCAAAATTCTTTATCATAAAACGAAGCGACCCAAATTTAAATTTTACAAAAATATCTCCCTTTGTCATCAATAAAGCCTTAAGTCATCAGATAGGTGAATTTCAAACTGTTAAAAAATTACGAAATGGCGAACTTTTAGTCGAAATTAAAGATACCCAACAAGTTTCAAAAATAATGTCAATAAAACAAATTGGATCATACCTAGTCACTGTCTCAGAACATTCAACCCTAAATTTTTCACGCGGCATAATTTCTGAACCTGATCTTCTCTATACCTCAGAAAGTGAAATATTACAGGAAATGCAAGACCAACACGTGAGTGGAGTTAAGAGGATCTCCATCAAACGTAACGGCGAGATGGTAAACACGAAACACATTATTTTAACATTCAGTACACCCATCCTCCCGCATCGTGTTAAAGCCGGCTATCTCTCTTGTCCAGTTCGCCCCTATATTCCAAATCCGCTCCGGTGTTTCAAATGCCAGCGATTTGGACATTCAAAGCTTTCGTGCCGTGGTACTGAAACCTGTGCCAGGTGTGCAGAGCCCGGTCACGATAGCAATAACTGCTCTAAAACATACAAATGCGTTAACTGTAAAGGGGATCACCCTTCATATTCCAGATCTTGCTCAAAATGGCTATCAGAAAAAGAAATCCAGGTTATTAAAACAACCCAAAAAATTTCTTATCCAGAAGCAAGAAAATTAGTCGACTCTCGCACACCCACAGTAGGAATTTCCTACTCTGCAGCAGTAAAAAAGATCTTAAAATCAGCAAGCACTCAGACAGAAACACAAACTGTTAATAATAACACTTCGCTAAACTCCACAACACAGACAAATAAACAAACCTCTTCCTCTAGCAGTAAAACCAATGTAAGTAAAACACAAACCAAAAAATCCACCAATGCAAATATAAATAACACTGCTGTTGAACCATCTAAGAAAACAGTCGAAAAAAAGAAAATTCTCGCACGCGCAAAACTTGGGGTATCCTCCAAACAGAGACCCCCAAAACATTACAATTTTAAAAAGGAGGACTTCTTGCTTACCAGCAAGAAGGTTAAACTAACAAAATCTCCTCCTCTTCCCTCTGACGAAGAAGTAGAGGACATTGAGTTTGAAGAAACTCCCCGAACCGATGATGAAGGTTGGGTGGAGGATCTTCCTGCCTCTTGATGTGCTTCTCTCTCTTTGGCCGTTTTTCTTTCTCTTTCTTCTTCATGGCCCTGAATATTCTCTCTTGGAACTGTCAGAGTTACTCGCATAATGTCACAGACATCAAGGATCTTGTCGAATACCACCAACCGGCCATATTTTGTCTGCAAGAAACATTTCTGTCCCCTGCTGATAGACCGAGGTTGAAAGGTTTTGACATATACCGCAAGGACTGCTTGTCAGGTGACCGTCGTTGTGGAGGAGTGGCATTGCTAATCGCTAATGATTATGCATCAAGCCAGCTCAATATCAACACATCCCTGCAAGCAGTAGCTGCGCGCGTACACCTTCACTCGCTGTTTACAATCTGTTCTGTATATATTCCACCTTCTTACGATTTGAGAGGCGTGGAATTGCAAACACTTGTAGATCAACTTCCTCCCCCATTTATCCTCTTGGGGGATTTTAATGGCCATAATCCTCTCTGGGGGAGTCCAGACTCCAACAGTAGAGGTTTAACAATAGAAAATTTTATTGAAGACAATGATCTTTGCATCCTTAATAACGGTGAAAAAACTTATTTTCATCTTTCTACCCAATCTTACCATGCCATCGATCTCGTAATATGCTCACCTTCTTTTCTGCCACGTTGGGATTTTCAGGTGGAGGGTGGTCTCTACTCCAGTGGCCACTTTCCGATCAGGATAACCTCTACTGGACGCTGCGGCCATCAGCAGCATCAGCAAGCTCGACTTCGCATTGATCGAGCTGATTGGGCAGCATTTACCCAGTTGGCAGAAATTAAATCAGAAGACGTAACTGATATTGATATCGATGTAGCGGTAAAGCGAGTAACCGACATTATCCTAAACGCAGCTAACGCTGCCATACCAAAAACCACTAAAGGCAGGATCAAGTTTCCTAAGCCTTGGTGGAACCTCTATTGTCAGGAGGCTCATAAGAAGCAAAAAAAGGCATGGAATACGTTTCGTCGTTATCCAACCACACAAAATCTCGTGGCACTTAAACGAGCTCGTGCTGAAGCTCGAAGGATTCGACGGAAGAGCCAGCGGGACTCGTGGCAGACCTATGTCAGCACAATCACGACGTCCACCCCATCAAAGACCGTATGGGGTAAAATAAAAAAAATCGTTGGCAACTATAATATATCTTGTGCACCCATTCTGAAGAATAACGGTCGTATTTTATCCGATCACAAAGAGGTGGCTGACTGCATGGGGACTTATTTGGCAGAAGTCTCCAGTGCAAATAACTATTGCTCAAAATTTTTAACCATCAAATCACGCAAAGAACAAAAAGTTCTAGATTTTAATTCAAACATTTTTAATCAATACAACACAAAATTCACCCTTCAAGAACTGAATGCTGCCTTACAAAAATCAAAAAACACATCCCCAGGTCCAGATGAAATTCACAATAGTATGTTAAAACATCTAAGCAGGTCCTCTTTAGAACATATTCTGCATCTTTTCAATAGAATTTATTCGGAACACAGATTCCCAAAATCCTGGTGTCAAGCAACAGTAATTCCTATCCTTAAGCCCAATAAACCATCTGAAAAACCTGAGAGCTATAGACCTATAGCTCTCACTAGCTGCCTATGTAAAATAATGGAACGGATGGTCAACTCCAGGCTGATATACATTTTGGAGTCGCATCATCTGCTATCTCCATATCAAAGTGGATTCAGGCGTGGTAGATGCACAATAGACAACCTATTGCTTCTCGAAACATCAATAAGAGAAGCATTTCTCAAACGAAAACATCTCGTGAGCGTATTTTTTGACATTGAAAAAGCATATGACCGTACTTGGAGATATGGGATCCTTAAAACCCTGCACGAGTATGGGTTACGAGGTAATCTACCCATCTTTCTCTCTAATTTTCTTAGAGATCGAACTTTTCGCGTACGTGTCAAGTCTGTCTTGTCAGATGCCTTCATTCAAGAAGAAGGAGTTCCCCAGGGAAGTGTACTAAGCGTAACTCTTTTTATAATAGCAATCAACAACTTAATCGAACAACTGCCTCCCGCTGTCAAGGGTACCATGTTCGTTGATGACTTTCAAATTTCTTTCTCTTCATCGATCATGAGTATCATTGAAAGACAACTTCAAATGGCTATTAACAAAGTAACACAATGGGCGGAGGAAAATGGCTTTACTTTCTCTGTTCAAAAAACTTTCTGTATCCACTTCTGCCGTAAAAGAGGTCTTCATCCTGATCCAACACTTCTCCTTAACAATCAACCAATAGCTGTAAAAGATCAAGGAAAATTCCTCGGTCTTACACTTGATAACAAACTCAAATTTATACCGCATATACAAGAGTTAAAAAAGAAATGTTTACTAAAATTAAATATCCTTAAAGTCTTATCGAACACTTCCTGGGGTGCTGATACAGAGTCTCTCTTAAGAATCTACAGGGCTCTAATACGCTCAAAACTTGATTATGGATGCCAAATTTATGGCTCCACGGGAAAAAGCTATCTGAAAGTTCTAGATCCAATCCACAATCAGGCACTGCGCATCTGCACAGGAGCTTTCCGAACCTCACCTATTAACAGTCTTTATATTCTTGCTCACGAACAATCTTTAAACAATAGACGCCTCAAACTTTCATTGAACTTCTACTTCAAAATAAAACCTTATACTGATCACCCTTTACACCTTCATATTTTTAATCCATCTAATGTTATCTTATTTCTTCACCGTCCTTCTGCAACCCCAACATTCGGGATCCGAATGCGCCGGGTGCTTTCAGATTTGCAACTGTCAGATTTTAATACTCTCAATACAATAAAACTGATTGAACCATGGTGTGAAGCAGTTCCATCTACCATCAATGACCTCGCTAAATTCTCTAAAGAGACTACCTCCAATACAGCCTACCAACAAATATTTTATGATACAAAATGCAAATACTCTGATTATCATGACATTTTCACTGACGGATCAAAAGCAAACGATCACGTCGGCTTTGCTGCAATAATAAATGGTCAAGTTACCGCTGAACAATCACACCCATCTTGCTCTGTTTTTACAGCAGAAATAAAAGCCATATTGATATCTCTACAATCAATAACCCATTCCGCTCACAAAAAGTGGGTGATATACACTGACTCAAAGAGTTCAGTGGAAGCAATCACCCACTGCAACAATAACAGCCATCCCATAGTCATTCAGTCTTATCATTTATACCAAAGTCTTACACAAAATAATTTTCATGTACTCTTTTGCTGGATCCCTGGTCACGTAGGCATTGCCGGCAATGAAGCCGCTGATTCAGCTGCCAAAGACGCAAATATCCTAGTTGATGACAGTGTCCCTTTAGTTGACATTAAAAACGCAATATCTGAATGTCTTAACACGCATTTGCAACGGACCTGGAATCTCGAAACACAAAACAAATTACATTCGATCCAGCCATCGACTAAAGGTTTCAAATCATTACAACTTTCCAGGAGAGAACAAGTTTCGTTAACTCGTCTTCGCATCGGCCATACCAGGTTCACCCATAAATACCTCTTATGCCGTGAACCAGCTCCGATTTGTATTAGATGTAAAGTCAACCAGACAGTGTTGCATATCTTATGCAACTGCCCAAATTTTAACCAAATACGTTTTAAATATTTTAATAATTTTAATCCATCTCTGAAAGAGTTACTGGGGGACCCACCCCATCCCAATATATACTCCTTCCTCCGGGAGATTGGCTTCTCCTTTTTAATTTAGTGGTCGTGTCGTCAAAATGTAATTTTATCCGTTTTTCTTGTTACTGAAGGTTCTTTGACAACCTATTGTTTCAAACCCTTTAATAAATTTTTTAATGTTTACAGGTTTTTTATCACTTGTTTTAAACTACTGTTGTCTATACCTTTCTCTCCAAAACATTTTTACTTTTATCATACCCTGATTTTTTATTTATGTATAAATTTTAAACTAAAAAATCGTTTGGCGCAGTATAGCCCTCAAGGGCTCTTGCGCCATTAAAAATAAGTAAACCAAACCAAACCAAACCGTGCGTGCCACTTAAGTACTGATTTTTGCCAGAACGTCGACGGTACATTACAAAGATGCAATAGAAATGCAGTTTCCATAATTACAGAAATTCAAATATGATAAAAAGACGCAAAATCTTGTGCAAGTCATTAAACTTTAGAAGAAAAGAAAGGTATTTTGTGTTGGCTGAATATCCTCCAGTTGGTCCTCATATAAGACATATAATCCTGTGAAAATGTATCGAGAACGTACAATAACACAAAATTAAAAATCACAGTAAGTAGAATAGTTTGCTAAAATACTTCTGGATATGTTACATTTTAGGAAAAATATCACGTTAACAGATACTTCAAAACAACGAAGTCTCACAAAACGTGAAGATTTCCACAGGACTGAGATTTGATCTTTCCCTTGCCAAGGAGTTTTCCGAATATACCACGCGCTTTGCGACCAGATCCACCCAGGGACATCCTTTTCCTTAGGCTGTGTCTTTTCTCTTTTGCGCCTCCTGATGCAGAACTTGCGAAAGCAGTCCTTTCGAGTTGCTGCTGCTGTTTCAGTCGGATCTGAGTTACGATACCAACTAGCAGTTCATCTACTTGGTGGTTGATCACAGCCGAAGTTTCGGTGAATTTGCATTCATAGGAACAAGCTACAGATTTGGCCTCTAAACCCAAAAGAAATGGAAAATTTGATTAAATAAAATTTAATTTTAATACAGAGTAATATAAAAATAAAAATTGAGGGGGCAATAATGGCTTTTCAGGATTTTGGGCACATTAAATGACATAACGTTTTGACTTGCTTTTTTAAAAACTAACATTATAGAAAAATAAGCAAAAACAGTACACTTTGCAAGGTGTCTTTGCAAGAATTTTCAAGTTATGTGCAGCTAAGACACGCAACTGCTTGCAGATCTTGGAAGGTCAATGACCGGACCATTACCAGTGGGCCACTCCATTTTTTATTCTCAATAGCACGCTCGTAGTCTTTCATACTAGGGGAGATTGGGGATACTTGATCCCTGGGGATACACGATACCATAGCCAAAAATGTACCAAAATCATCAGAAATTTGAAATCTGAGAATTATGTTAAAGTTATACTTGTACATAAAATCTGGCAACACTGTTTTTTTCAGCCTTTTTGTTTTAGCTCCAGCAATGATTGTCTAAATGTGTCAAGGAAAACTTTTTTTAGGAAAGCATTCTGAAGTTTACATTATCCAGTATATACAACTCAAAAAAAAAAAAAAAAATGCTGAAGTGTAATGTTAAAGTATGGTCAGTCTTCAATAATTGGCACATATTTTTAGTAAATCGGCACTGATTGTTAATAATAGAACAAGTATGTTTGTAAAAATCGCATCTTATGGATACTTGATCCCTTCGTTTAGAGGGATACATGATCCCAGCGATCAAGTATCCATATGACAATATAAACACAATGAAAACAATATAAATGTTGTTTACTTAGTTGACATTAACTTTAATCATTCAAAACCATGTTAACATAATAAAATTTATCCTAGTTTGAGTGATTGATTTAAACAATCCCTACAGTAAATATGCTAAACAATCAAAATATCAGTTCGCACTTGTAACCCACATAACACCTCAAACATCTAAACATAAACTCATTAATGATAAATTATGTCATGATCAGCCAAATAAGCTTGAACAAGTTGAAATAGAAGTCAAATCTTTGTTTGAAAGGAAAAAAAAATGATTTTGCTATTGTAGATATACAACAAAAAAGTGAGTTGTCCATTATGTAGATCCATTAGAGGATAGAATGCTAAGTTGGATTTGTCGATTCTGAAATAAGCTTTCTCTAAAGCGAAAAGGTAACATGCTTCATCAATCTATTTTTCCTGAAAAATTGACAAAAGTGTAGTAAATAAGAATGAATGTGTTAAGTTGCACGCATCCAGATGGGTTGAGCTGAACTTCAACAATTAACAAGAAACGAATCGTTCGCATTTGACTTCAGGTTTTGAAAATATATGTTAGGCTTTCTTTTCTTTTCTATAAGTATGCTGATACTTACATTTTTCATCCCTCTTTTTTAAAATCAATTCAATTGATAGAATTCCTTATTTTACTATTGCAAGACAAAAAGCAAACAAGTTGATTTCTGCGCTTGTCGTCCTTTTTTCTTTGTTGTAATTTGAGTTTCATTACGCTACTTTAAAAAAAGTGTTAGTTTTATTTATGGAATATATTGTTCATAACATTAGAGAATTAGTTACTGGTCAAAAGCATCATAAGTTCATTTAAGTTGCTTACATTTTTTTTACAAATGTCCTAGTGGAATTTAAAATAATGTTATTTTGTGTTCACTTTATTATAATATAATTTAAAAAAAAAATAGAACTAGTGTTATTTTTAGAAACATTATGTAGAAAACTGAAATCTATAAATAAAGCTGATCTATCGAAAGTTTATGTATTTTCTCAGTGGGATCATGTATCCCTTGATGTGGAGATACACGATCCCCTTTATAAAGCTATTCAAAAAAAATATTTTACCAAAACTATCTGTTTAATTTCAACTAAAAAACACTGTAAGATAGAGGAAAAAATTATATTTCTTCAAGCACTTTTTTGAAAAAAAAAAAAGATAATTTGCAGCCGAGAAACAAATTGAAACTAAAGTGGGGATCAAGTATCCCCAGTCTCCCCTACTTTTTGTTTTGTGTCTCTTATTTCAAAATACGCTGACTTATGCCATTCTGAGTTTTTACACTGAAATGAAAAATAATATAAAATAAAGAATCGTTTGGCGCAGTATAGCCTCAAGGGCTCTTGCGCCATTAAAATTAAATTAACCAGTCTTTTATTTTATATAAGTTTTAATGTTTCTTTTAACCATCGTTCTAATTGAGTTACAGGAAAAAAGCTTGGAGGGCTTTAGGGTGAACTTGTTATCTTTCTTAGTTAAGAAATCTGCCTTTTCGTTTTCAGGGATTCCACAAAAAGAGTGAACCACCTGCAATGTCACTGTTAGGAAACTACTGGGTTGCACCCTGACCATATTGTTAAGCCTAATATAAAACTAATTGATACAAAACCAATTCCAAACACTAGATACGAATTCAACTTATTAAAATGCCCGGCGTCAAACACAACATGGAGGGCTCTTGCGCCATAAAAATTAAATCAACCAAACCAAACCAAACACAACATGGCACAGAGTTGCGTTTCTAAAAATACCGGCGACATGTCAACACAAGGTAGTATTTATAAACTTGCTCGGTCGCCACCTGCCAGACAAATTGACTTAATAAAAAATTTACTGATATTAAAATAAAATAAAGTATTGAATAATTATTAAAAATAAGAAAACAGTTCGAAGTTCCTTTTTTTATATGTTTCACAATATTCGAAAGTTTTTTCAGCATACTACTGTTCACTGGTGAAGAGAACTTTCTTTCACCCCAGGTGATCATATTCAAACCTATTGTTATGTTTACCACATGTGGAGTTACACGTATAGGTATGATACTTAAGGTAAAGCTTCACCACGGAGAGGTGGCGGATGACCTTGAAGCGTAAACATCACTTGCAATAGGTTTTTGTTATTTTGTAATAGATAGGATCAGCGAGAACGCGCCAGCTACTACTCAGTGATTTCTGGCTGATCCTACCTATTACTAATGATTCCACTTCCAAGTCATCAGCCAACTTGACTGTTTCAGTTTTATTTATAGAAATCAATCAGTAATAAATCAGCAGGTAAATTTTTGCTTTATTTCGCAAACTTTCGTGGAGTCACGATAAATGTTCTGGGGTTACATATACGCATCTTAATTCATCATATACGCTAAAGAAAAAAAAATATCACCACACGACTTGAAGACGAACAGCTTAAAATAATTTAAATTTTCCTTAAACATTTACATGAAAGTGCTTAAGTCTTATACTTCTCACTGTTTTCACATAAGTCCTTTTTGTTTTATTTCTTCCTTAACGCATGGCAGAAGATAGTCGTCGAAAAAGAAAAGATTAGTGCATTAGGCGAAGGGTACTTTTCTTTTAGCCTGGTAAGAAGTACAGTGAGTAGAGAACAAGAACCATTTCGAACGATTCGTAATTACATATCAAGGAATTGCTCCAAACAATCGGCGTTTTAGGGAAAATTACTACGGTGACTGAAAGAAAGGGTGTTACAAGAGAAAGGAAATCAACTGTCACATACTCTCTAAGTCAACTACTTTGCGGATAGCTTCTTATAGCAATTTGATGCGGAAAAGGGGAACGTATGTGTCGTCGATCTGAACTATAATTATTTTTCTGGGTGAATCTTTGTGTTCTTACTCTTTAGCTGTTAATTTTAAAAGAAGTAATTTTAATTACCTTAAAAATGCTTTTGTTTCTCTCAAAATTGCGCATCAATTATTTTGGTCTAAAAACTGAGGATGTTAATTTTAAATATTCTACTCTTTTTTTTTTTTTCATCAACCCAGGGTGTAGCAAAGGCATTTTATTCCACAGAATGACTTCAAACATATTTCAAATGTTTTATTAAGCATAATTGTTATCAAAAATATAACTGGGATTTTTTTCCAAGACATAAACATGCTCCTTCATATATTTTAGGAGTGTTGCATGTGTTCTAGAGGAGGTAAATATACAAAACCAGTAAAAATCTTGATAATGATAAATTTAACAAAAAAAAAAGCTTTCTAAGGATGAATGAAGATAAGATTTTAAGCGGCATTTTTGATTTTTAATGGGGAAATATGCTTCTAGAGATGATAAAAAGACTTCCAAATGCTGTACTTACCCAAAAAGTATGAGGGTGAATATATGTTATATGCATTATAACGGCGCATCGTACATTTTTAGGTAAAGCTAATTATATTATTGTTGTCGTATGCTTAATTGATAAGGAATGCTGTCTTTTATTTGGTCCACACAGTCAATTCCTGGCAGCTCTTTCATTTTTGCATTAATGGCGGAAAACAGTTATAAATGACTCCCTTGGCTTGCCTTTAATCTACTTTATATGCAAACACGTTCAACGTTTTTTTCTAAAATTACGTGGCACAATGTTTACCATAACCATACACCTAGAAACACCTCATCTGGCGAAATCAAGGTTTAAAAACATAAAACTGCTGAAGAAAGTCCTTAGACAAACTTTAGGGGGACGTCAGGCATACCGAAACAAGTAACTTTCGCAAACGGAAAGGGCGACCGCTAGAGGGAGCACTTTGCAAGCGAGTGCGTTCGAGGTTTTTTGTTGCAGGATCGGTAGAGGCGGTCCCATCTGGTGGCCTCCACGATCACCAGATTTGTCCACCATTAATTTCTTTCTGTGGAGCTACATGAAAACTTTGGTTTATGAAACTCCAGTTACTTCCGACGAATACCTCATTGCAAGAGTTGTTAATGCAACTGCACGGATCTGTGAGAAGCCTGTCGTCTTTGATAGTGTACGACGGTCCATGCGTCGGCGTTGTGAAGCGAACATTACTGCGGATGGCAAGACATTTGAACATTTACTTTAAGAACACCGAACGTATTAGGTATTTGTTTATGTTATTACGTGTTTTTGCCTACTACTAATTTTAACCGTTACGGTACGTACGACTTGTTCCTTATGTTGTTACCCATGCATCTTTAAACTTGCGATCTTTTCAGTTTGTTTTCCATTAAACATATTAACCACACTGTTCCTGTATTATTTTCTTGCATTTACTTCCCTGGCGCTGAGCTCCCTCTAGCAGTCGCCCTTTCCGTTTGCGACCCTATGTCCTATAGCGAAAGTTACTTGTTTCGATATGTCTGACGTCCCCTTAAAGTTTGTCTAAGGACTTTTGAATCGCTCTATACAGAATAAAGTTAAAAGCAGACTAACGAAGGTTGGGAAAAATTCAAATATTATTGCATAAATTCCCTTTGCACTGCCACAAAGCGTGCTTGTGTTAGTCGTTGCAGTATTTCCTCCGATAAGTATCCTCATATATATATAGTAGCTAATGATTGAGTAACGCTCCTGACGTCATCATGAAACTCGCACCTGGCGTGATAATTTGATATGTTTTGGTAACGTTTCACATGCAGGGAAATGCTTTATTGTGACAAGGCTGAACTGGATCCTCTAACTTAACTCTTAAACTGGTAAGACTCATTTTTCATGGGAATGAAGAAACGAAAAAGTGGTCAACAATGAACTCTATCTACTGAAGTTGAGGGCTAAAATTTCAACTATCGAAATATCACCAAAGAGGTAATTGCTTCGTTCAAATGTAGAAGCAATTTTCACTCCTCATATCTTGACGGACGATTTTCTAGTACGTTTTGAAATTTCATCTTCGCCTAAGAGTACTTATGTACAATGCAATGTTTATTGTGTGCAGACATCACAGATTACGTTTGAATTCCGGTAAAAATAACGCATCATATCATTTTTATAGTTCATGTGTGATTTTGGCACTTCTTTGGCTTCACTCCTCTGGCATGTTTTGCGCCACTGGAAAATACATATTCATCTTACGATTATAACGCTTCATTTATTTATTTTTTTGTTCTAGTTACTCGTTTGTTTTCATTTTTCATTAAGAACATTAAAGCAAATCAAATAGGGAATGATAGACTGGGAGAAAAATGCCAAGCTGAAAGATTACGTTAACAAAAAATTTAGAAATTGTCTGGTTAAAAATTTTGTTTCAAAAGAGAAAGAAAAGCAAAATTATTTGTTACAAGAGGAAAGTGGACAGGAAGTAAGAGTAAAAACATAGATGACTCTGTCAATAGTGTCTTAACCCTGGTGCCTATAAAACTAAAAAATTGTCAAAAATCTTCCGGAATCTGTGCAAACACAAACTTAACATCAACTAGAGAAATAATGAATTTTCAAATTAACAGATGCCTTTCTTTGGGGACGCAAAAGATGCATGTACTTTATATTCACTCATATTCATTTTCAGAGTGACGCCTAAACGAATAAAATTGTTTTTTTTTTCCCTGTTGAATAAGCCTGGACCATTGAAAACCGCCATATAAGTGAAAAACAAGCATAAAACAGGCGGTGCATAAGTGAGAGTTCACTGTAATTACAGAGTAATTTGTCAAATTAAACTTAACTTTCATTTTAAGCATATCACACGCGATCTTTCGGGTTGGTGTAGTGAACGTGCCTGCTCATAGGTTAACTGAATTGAATAAGGTGAATCAGCGTTGTTTATAGTGCAACAATGAACAATAGGATTAAAAGCATTGCTGAAAAGCAGTACTTTTAAACTGAAAAAAAAGCTGCTAAAAAGCTCGAGAAACTGTCCTTGAACTAGTGAATAAACAATATTTAATGGAACCACTTGAGTATTTTTAATTTAATGATGTGAAAGGTAGTACTTCTATCAGAAAATTCAAAGAGAACAAACACATGAAAGGGATCCTTAAATTAAATTGCAAGCTACTTAAAATTTTTAATTCGGTAACAAAGAGCAGATCAACCATTTAAATGTTGCTTGAATAGTTGATTACTCAGCGTTTGTTTTTTCACCAAAAGCATTTCAGTTAAAGAAAAATCTTTTGTTTCATACTTATTTGATAATTTAAAATTCAAGCATTGAAAACTTTTCACGAAATGGACTCAAAGTACAAGTGTGCAGGAGAATAAACACACGGCATGAAATTTAAGAGATATTTTTTGATTATAAATTTTGACATCGAAGAATTCTCAAAAATATTTTTTCTTCCTGATCCTTTTTTACTTAAGTTTGTTCTGCAATTTGTACAATTGGCTTTCATCAAAACAATCGTTCATTGCTGTTTTATATGCTCAAATAATTTTGCAAACAAACAAGCAACTAAATGATAATGGTCATTTTTAAATTCCTTATTACCTTAAAGACAATTTGTTAAAATCTACATTAACTAGCCACTTCAAATTTAAAAGCATTTCTAAAAGAATATGTTTGATTTAGAAGGCTCTCCAACCAAGTGAAAAAGAATAGAATGTTCTGAAATTGCAAAGAATTACTTTTGATTATTTTTCTGTGACTATTCAAGTACTTAAAATGCGTAGAAAAGGTATTTAGAAACACGCAGGTCAAATTTTGTAGAGTAAAAATGTGCCAATTGAGTCATGAAACAGTTTCATATCTTTTGCGCTTTTGAGTACACACGAGAGCATTTTGATGATATAATCATTTTATCAAGCACTGTGTTCATGCGTGCATGCAAGAAAAGGGGGGAAAAAACCTGCGATTAAAATATTTCAGCCAATTAGAAAACTGTAATACATGCATATTTGAAAAGGTTTCCCAACGTAGTTAAATATGAGTAATAAATTTTATTTTAAGTCATCTCTAATTGTGTAAAAGAACATTTTAAATTTTTTCTATGAAGCACATTTGCTATTTTATATATAGATGAAACATATAGATGTATGTATGTATGTGTGTGGGAATGTAACCTAAACGAATCCACAGTTTACGTCGGATTTCGACCAAATTTGGCAGGGAGGTACTTGGGCATCCGAGAAGGAACGTAGGGGGGTTTTCGAACGCCAAAAAAAGAACTGTACCGATCGAATTTAAATTTTAAGTCCCGAAAATGGCATGAAATGGCTCTTTTGACTCGAAATAATTATTCGATTTTCTGGATTTAAGTCTCATTCGAAAGCCCACGAAAAAATCTCTAAATATGTTTTCACTGCTTTCGAATTTCCAAAAAAAAAAGCTGTAAAATGACCAGGAATAAAGTTATTAGCATTTTTATGTTTAATGGAACATCAAAACCAAATCTGAAAATTATCATTTGCCAACGAGCTCAGTTTAAATTAACGTTAATAAAATCATTTAGAAGAAAGATCTGTTGCTATTTCTTTTTCTCTACTGTAAACAAATAAAATTCTTGCTTTTGCTTTGAGGTAAAATTTTACCCTTTAGATTCTTTTTTCGCTCCCTATTTTTTGTACTGCCAAAAGAAGTAAATCGAGGATTTTAATTTAGGGTTTGTCTTGTCACTATGTGGTTTTGTCCTTTTTTAATTATTCAGGGTTTACGTGTGAATTTTATTTCAACTATTTCTTTGTAATTTTTAAATTGTTTAACTGCTTTTACTGTTTACATGTATTTCATTTTAACTGTTTAAAGTTTTGTGTCTTTTACTTGAAAATTTCATTCAGTTTTAACATTTCCTGTCATTATACTAAATAAAAAAATATCATGTAGCATAAGAAATCGTTTGGCGCAGTATAGCTCTCATGGGCTCTTGTGCCAATAAAATCAAATAAACCAACCAAGGATTTTAGTTGCATTAATGAAGGGTTGTTTTCAATTAATTCGGCACTATTCGATTTGCCGTTAACCAAATTTAAGCATCATTATTTTCACGGGAAATTTTACAGTACTTTTTTTCTTCCATTAATTAACCGTAACTGCAGAACACACGTCACTTGGCGACTTTTATTTTCAAGGTAGACCGTGCAAAGCCGGGTTACGCAGCAAGTAAGTAAGAAAGCAAACGTTCAATTATGTTCTGAATATTAAGAAAATACTTTTCTATTGACAAATAAAAATACTGCAATCAACACAACACGCATCGTTCCTTTTTATACAGTCGATCTTGCCTACGTATTAATTCCATGGAAAGGAAGAAAGATTCAAGAGATGGTTGTATCGGCATACATTGATTTAAATAAATTAAGTCTTTTAAAAGTGCAATGGGAAAACAGTCAAACTCTTAATACATTCTTTAGGTAAAAGTTCTTCTGAACATTTTTATTGTAAGATTTGCTGTAGAGTGCTGGTAAAAAAATTGCATCACCCTCGCATTTTCACAACAATGGGATTATGTGAGAAGTTTTGGTCGACCGATTAACGATGAATGTATGTGAAATTCTGCAAAACTTATGAAATTAACATTTAACAGGAAGAATCCGATAATTGTTGACGTAGATCAGGGCTGTTTCTGGGCCAAGGCAAACTGCTGACCCCATGCTCGTTTTTCCATTTCTGAACCTGCGTGTGAGTTTAGAGAAAAAAAAATTACCTTACCCCATGTCAATTTAAGTCTAATGGCAGGATAAAGGTTTTAAATTGTTACTTACCAGTTTTACCCTATGGCACGGAGCAGAATCATCCCGGAAAATAACGTTTGGAACTGAAGTAAAATGATCCCGGATAGTAGGAAGCAATTTCTCCTCCAAAATGCCAATATACAACTGAGCGTTTACTGTTCCTTGCACAAAGTGAAGCCCAACTCCTTGATCAGAAATACATCCCCAAATCATCTGGGATACGGGATGCTTGACTGTGTGTTGAATGCAGTCGGGATGATATTCCTCTCCCTTGCGGCGCGGGTGATGCAATTTTTTTTTTACCACCACTGTAATTACACGCTTTCATAATTTTAGTAGTCATATCAATATTGTGGTCATTCTTATCTGACCGTATGGTCATAAACGCTTCACGTAAATGTCATTATTTTTCATGTAAGAACCTTTTTCTAAACAAAATGACACTTCATATCGTACCCTTCCAAGAAAATGACATAATTCAAAAAAAAAAAAAAAAAAAACAGCATTGAGGAAAAACAAGGTTTTGTACAATAGTTATTTTTAGAGATTTTGTCTCAAATATTAAATACTAGCAAAAAATGTAAAATGTGATGTTTACTGGTTAGTTTTTGTGGTCTAATATAGTAATTCACACTTAAAGTCCGAAATTGGTTCTTCTAAATAATGAAATTTTAATTATGTCACTAGTGATTATATCGTTTTACGCTAACCAATTATGTACGCTTTACGAGTTTTGTGGCGAGAAAGAGATTTATATTTAGATTTTATGTCAATAGCTTGTACGTTTTTGTCATATTTCGAGTTGCGTCACTTTCCTTGCTGGAGTGCGATATTATGTTGCATAATAGTTCCTTATATTCAAAAATTTAACAGTTAAAAGTCAAAACTAAAAATCCTGGAAATAAAGTGCAAATATATATGGAAAAATGTCACACACGTACAAACGGGTTGAGCAATATCTTTACTAATAATAAAGCTGAAAGTCTGGATCTCTGGATCTCTGTGCCGCGCCTAGATCGCTCGGCCGATTTTCATGAAATTTGGTAAAAAATTCGTTTGTAGCATGGGGGTGTGCACATCGAAGCGATTTTTCGAAATTTCGGTTTTGTTCTTTTTCTATTCCAGTTTTAAGAACATTTTGCCGAGCAAATTACCATAACACGGACGTGTAAATTACCAAATTATCATAACGTGAAACGGTAACGTGTGCGAGCAAATGAACATAGCAAATTGGTGAGAAATTCATCATCCATAATTAGTAAATATACAGGCGAACCAAATGGCCTTTTAATTTTCTACTACGGGCAAAGCCGTGCGGGTACCTCTAAAATTGAAGTAAACTTCGCATTTCGCATATACTAAGGGATCATACATGGAAAAATATTCTTCTAGAGGTCAAAGAAACAGAAACTTTGAAACTGCTACTTTGTTAAAGGTTAAAGAGTAAAGAATGAGTGAACAAGCTCACGCACGTTAGACATGTTTGGTTAGAAGGAAACAAACGTGAGGAAAGGAATATTTAAGTCAAGAGAGATGAGATGCTCAGGGAGTAGTGAATATTGGTTTTTTAGTTTTCTTTTACGTGCATACTTCAACTACTGTTTTTTTAGTCTTGACAAAAATCGATTTTTTTCCAGATTGGAGCATTTTTTTTAGAAATTGTATTCCATGTTTCTTCTAAATTCAATTTTTTATCATTTGAAAAACCTTGTAACTGAACTTTTTAACTTTCTCAGTAGCACACGCGGCATGTAAATGATTCTTAAACGTTAAAAAACCATTTTACACAAAATTAAGCATGTTTAAACGTTTATGAAACGTTGTAATATGGTTAATGTTGACCCAGTTAGCATACAATGTTTGTGAAACGTTGTGTGCAACCTGGATTTAAACCTTTGTATAAATTAAACCAAGTTTGACTATGGAACACTACAAGTTGTAAACAATCAGTGGATCAGAAATCAGTGCACGGAAAAAAATGTGTTCTTCATTTCTTACCAATTGGATCAGGGTTTTAATTTAGCTAAAGTTCAAACTTTTTATTAGGTAAAAACCACAATTTTGAAATTACGCAAATTCATAATCCATTTCTTATCAATTGGGACAGGATTCTAATTCCGCTAGAGGTTCAAGTTTTTATTCGACAAACATCGCAATTTTATGATCCCGCAATTTATAAATTTGTGCTGCTCTTATGAGAAGAAGATTAAGCAATTTTCAAAATAATTCTGTAGCCGGAAACAACTTTCTTCATTATTTTATGAGTTTGCGAGTAGACTTATGTGTGGTTGCGAGATAGACTTGTGTGTGATAAAATGTGATGAATTACTGATTTTTCTCTATCTTTGTTCACCTGATATTCGCCGAATATTAGAACACAAATGATTCCTCATCTTTGACCAATTCATTTGATTTTTCAAAACTTCGCAGCAATTGTTTATTTGAACACTTAAAAAACTATACTTACGCAGCGTATTTAAATAGCTCTACATTCAACTTTGCATCTAAATAAACATGATTACCATATAGAAGGAAATTATATGTTGTACAACTTCCTTTTTATAACGACTTGTATGTAAATATTCAATGAACTGCCCCCCCCCCTCCCTCCCCGTATTTGCTCTGAAATGCATTTTAAAGTAGAGAAACACATTAAAGATACAAAAATATTTGCTCATCTTCTGTTGACACTAAGTAAAGAAACTATCGTGCAAAAAGATTTTTGTCGTCCGTATTAGGCAAACAAATCGAATCGGAAGCATGTAATGTGGTACCAGCATTTTCACGCAAGAGCTTGTTGAAGTAAATAAAATATTAAAGATAACTTCTGAGAATGTTTTCTACATAGATATTATTTTCATAACTATGGTTTGAAGAACTTAAAATTTATAAATATAAGTTTTGATCATGAGATTTACCTATGTTGGAGTTACATACACTTCATTCCACCACTTACGTTAAAACCAAATTCACCTCACTAGTTAAGGTTAAAGGTTTAGCATGTCACACAACGACAATAAAAGTGATACATCTCAAAAAAAAAAAAAAAAAACACAGCATTGGAGAAAATCAGGGCTTTGACAGTAGTACTTTTAACTGATTTAGTGTTGATTATTACACTAGTGGTACCCACACGGCTTTGCCTGTAATAGAAAATTAAAAGGTCTTTTGGTTCGCCTGTATATTTACAAATAATGTATGGTGAATTTTCTCGCCAATTGGCTTGTGCCCATGTTACGGTTCCACGTTATGATAATTTCGTAATTTACTCGTCCATCTTATGATATTTTTGTTCTTAAAATTGGAATAGAAAAAGAACCACATCGAATTTTTGAAAAATCATTTTCAGGTGCACCCCCCCCCCCATGCTACAAACTAACTTTATGCAAAATTTTATGAAAATCGGCAGAACGGTCTAGGCGCTATGCGCGTCACAGAGATCCTGACAGACAGAGGGACTTTCAACTTTATTATTAGTAGTATAAAAAGATTACGCAACAAAAAATTTTTATTCTGTGATGATTTCTTAATAGTTTTTGTTGTCTAAATTAACAATGCTTATGTACAGTTCGAAAATGTTTTTTCTTAGCTGCGACATTTTAATGATGTTTCTCTACTGATTATATCGTTTTCACGCAACCACGCACCAGTTATGTAAGTAATTTTCGTGCGAGTTTTGCGGCAAGAAAAAGCATTAAATTCATATTTTAAATCAATAGCTAGTCTGCTTCTGTCGAATTTTGAGTTGTCAGTTTAATTGACGGGGTGCGATAGTATGATGCATAATACAGTCGAACTCGTTTGTAACGAACGCGAAGGGGCCACCGAGTGCTTGTAAAAAAAAAATTCGTGAAAAAGTCAAAACAAATTCACACACTGATTTTACTTGTTTTTTTATTTAATTAAAGTTTTAGAAGAAGTTAATTAATTTGCTTTGAACCATTTTATTGTCTCTTTCTTGTGTTTTTTGTTTTCGGTGACTACCCATGATTCGAAAAACTTCATTTGCACCTTAAAAATTAATCAATAAATAGTAAGTTTTTCCAAAATTTTGAGTTGTGTAATTTTTGTTACCGAAGTGCGAGATAACTATCTTTCTTGATTGAATTTTCTTCCACGAATTACATCTTACCACTTGAGTATTGAAATATGGAACCATATAATTTAACCATTTTTGTGAATGAAGAAAATATGAAAATCTGATATACTCGTTGTTGTGAACTTGACAAATTAAATATTAATATCTTTGGTTATTTTGATTAATTCGTTTGGAAGACCAGTGCCACAATACGAAATTTTTAATTTTCTTTTTTTTTTCGCCAAAAGGGC
The DNA here is from genome assembly GCF_026930045.1 of Uloborus diversus. NCBI lineage: Eukaryota > Metazoa > Arthropoda > Arachnida > Araneae > Uloboridae > Uloborus > Uloborus diversus. The sequence continues at coordinate 46,003,526 of NC_072739.1, read as the reverse complement.
TTTAAATGACGTGATCTTTTTTGGAAAATAATAAAAAGCCATCAAGAAACGTTTCGACATTGTGCTGGAAAAGCAACAGCCAAATAAAATATTTTTCTTTCATCTAGAAAAGCCTTTCAACGTTCTTTTCCCCCAATTCTTGACAGTTTGGCAACTAATAAATTTACCTCTTGCACCATAAAGCTTTTAAGACTAATGTCAGTCCAGGGAGGGTAGGACACAAAAAATAGATAAGTATAAAAAACATTTTCCATTTACCATCGACGGAGATTGCTCTTGACCTCACAAGGTCAGATTTGTTTCCAACAAGAATAACTGCTTTGTTCATTGTGCATCCTTTTTCTCTCAGCTTAAACAGAGAATCAACTGCCTTCTCGAAAGATCCACGGTCGGTAATGGAGTAGACAACGATGTAAGCATCAGCCTCTATTTGATCGTCCCCCTGCAAAAATAAAAAAAATAGTAATAAACCAAGTGGAGTTATTATCAGAGATTTGCGAACCCTTTAGTAGTTGACGAAAGGATCTTAATTGATGAACTTAACGAATTGGAAATATATCAAGTCAATGGCACTAATCTAAAAGCTATGTAAACAAGATCTCCGGAACCAATCGTTGTTCGAAGTTGGTCATGCGGAGAAGCGGATGTTTCAAATTTCTAAAAGTTTCCATCAACAGTTTTAAGTTGATGTAAACGTTTCTAACAACACTAAACAGTATCCCAACACGAACAAAAATAATGGTACATCAATGATTCGAACACTAGTCAGAATTTGTCTGGCTACGGAGGTCTTAGCAGCTTTTACATGTACAGAGGGTGATCAGTAATTTATCAAATTATTATACTCAAACTTTTCTGTGATTTATTATTTTCTACTATTGTTACATAGTTTTATTATTTTAACACAATTTAGAGGTTATGTAATGTATGAATTAAATATATTAAACGTAAAGTATCTTCTGATCGATACTAAGATAAAAAATAATTATTTAATATTTATCCACGTTTTGTTTCTATCACGGTTTAGATGCGATGTGGCATGCTTTCAATGCATGATATGTCTACTTGAGTTCCCTAGTATTATGTATATATTAATTCGTTAATTTTTTCGTAAACTCACACTTACAAGAAGCTTGTAACTTGACATTTTAGCGAACACTGACATCTATTACGTTTAAAAAAAAGTAAAGTGTTGCCAGAGTAAACTTATAAGCAATAACTTACATATAAACTACCATGTAAAGATTGGCAGTATGTTTTGAAACCAAGGTTTCTGATAGAGATGACCTAGCTCTCCCCACGCTTCAACCCCAGTGTAATGGTTTTTCTCATGATACAGCGCTGTATCGCAAAAAATGGATAGTGCTTTTAGCCTTTCTTTCTCAAAAAAGATAAAAAAAAAAAAAAAAAAAAAGTTATGACGTAGATATATGTTTGCGAAACGAAATTTTTTTAGTAGAAGGTGTGCTTTTGAAAGGTAAATTTTGAATGTATTTTTAATCAATGGTAACTTTCGACCAGGTCAGCTGTTATCACTTGGAACAATGGAGCCCAACTTACAGCCTGTCAGTCACATGTGGTGTACGAAGCTTACCCCTGTGCCCCATTGTTTTTCCAGTGTTACAAATTGAAAACCCCGAATAGTCACAAATTTGGTGCCAAATGTTCAGAAATTGGTTTCTGAACCAAAAATGCAATTAATAAAAAAAGCGTCCATTAATGAAACCAGCACTTCTTGATTTATAATTTTCTTACATTTTCCTTGATTTTCCATTTAGTTGGAATATTGTGAAATGTTGGTTTTCTGGTCGGCGAAATTCATTTCAATATAAGGTGCGGACCTCTTGATAAAAATAAAATTGGACATCACTGACTTAGTAGAACAGGAAGGTTGAATTACAAACAAGCACCCGTCCATCGTCCTTCAGAAAAAAAAAAGTTCAAGGAAAATCCAGTTGTTGCAAACAATAAACCTTCATCGTTTAATATGTTGCATACAAAATATTCAAAAAACATTTGAATCGAACACCTGTCGCATCAACAGCATAAAAATGTACCCCTAGAGCAATACGTGGAAGATTGAGAAATAGAGTTCGATTTCGCAGCTGTCCTGGATTTAGTAAAAATCTTTTTTTGTCTTTGGTAGGGTAGAAATAAGCGATAAATTTTTCTCAGACGCTCGATTCTCTCCATTTTTTGGTATTGCTGCCTCTTCTGGTATTTCTGCACTGAAAAATTTACGCGTGGATGCTTACGGTAGGTGAGGGTAAAGCCCCGCGATTTTCAGTTTTTATATCACCATGGTCAATAAAGGGCATATTTTCCCATTTTTTCAAATTAAAGTCATTGCGTGGGTTGTTACCTATAATCCTTCCAAATTTTAGCTACCTCTAATTAGTAATAATTGACACATTTACAATTTAGCGGGAAAACAAAATTGCGGGGTTTTGCCCCACAAAATGGGGTAAAACACCGCAATGCGAATCTTTACCCCACTCAAGATGAATGTGAATAAAAAGGGTGACTGCTTGATAAGAACACTTGAAAAACCATCTTGAACCATTTGTTTATTGTTATTCAGCAGTACCGAACTTAAATATCTCACACGTTTAATCTTTTTTTTTTAACTTTGTCACCAAAATATTTTTTTTCTAAACAAAAGGAGAATTAATTACCAGGGAAAAATGACAGCCGCATTATAAAAAATAATTTAAATGCCTGAAGCTATAATTTAATTGAATATCTAGTACCCAGTGCTTTAAGTTAACTAGGTACTTAAGTATACTAGGTTGAGTTTTCTAAAAATGTTGTTGCGTCGTGGATGGAACCGTGTCCTGCTAAGGTTACAACAATTTATTTATAACGTCTTCATTTCCAATGACTCTTCCTGTATCTCAGTACATTTGCAGGCTTCTAGGTGTTTTATGTAAAAAAAAACCCTCTACATAACCTCCTCCTTCTTGTCATATTAAAGTTATCTTGGCCACATTGTGTAGGGATAAGCTTCGAATTATTCTCTAGTTTCACTCGAAGTTATAGGGAAATTTGTTTCTTCTTCGAAGTCTCAAGCTTTTGTTCTATTTTTCAGAGTCTTCAATCGGTATTTTTGAACCTAACTTGAATGTCTACCATACAGAACGAAGAGATGCTTGCAATTAAGTTACGTGCTTCATTAAGATCAACATTTATCATGATTCTGAATTGTTTTTCTTCTGAAGGTACTAGAACAAAAAATCAAACGTACGTAAATGTTCAAGAAAAAAAAGAGAATTTATTACATTAATGAAAGCACATTTGAATTGAAATGAATGTAAGATTTTACCAAACAAATCTCATCCAAATTAAAATTTCATGACTAAATGTCCATTTTAAGATGAATTAGCTGTACAAAACACAAAAAAGTCAGAAAAGAAACAATTTAAGCCGAGTGGAGAGAATCCTTGACCTTTTGGAGATGCGGGGTTTTACCCCAAAACAACTGCGGGGATTTTCCCCTTTTTGTCACTTTCTGAAAAACTCCCCATGTTGCTTTTAAGTAGCCATTAGAATAACTGTTTTCACGCGAAGGTGAAACTTAAATGCACCAGTATTAATATGTAATTCATTGATTCTTCTTTTCAAATTCTACATTTTACAATGTTCAAATAATATATTAGAAAAGGTAGATCAAAGTAGTAAAAAACAGACTTATCCCCCTTTCTCATCTCTGGAGTGCCTATTCTGGACAAAATTTCATTGATCAATAGGTTTCCATAAAATAAACCCACCACCTAGAGGTAAATTTCTTACTCCAAGGTGATCAATTCAAAATGTCGGTGCGGGTTTTTACCCCACGCGGGGCTTTACCCCCACCTACCCTATTCATTTGCATATTATGCGACACGTAACGCTAAAAGTGAAATGCACTTTTGAAATTGCTAAAAAGAACAATGAAGATGTATCTATATCTAGTTATTTTTAAATTAGACATTTTTAGGTCTTTAAAAAATCAATGTCGAAAAAAAAAAAAAACTGCACCAAATATCGTCAGTTTGACCTTTTTGAGTGTTTTATATATTCTATGAAAAAAGTTTTGTGAGCTTAAATATTTAAACAATGTCATTTATTTAGCTCCTTTATCGATTTTCAATCAATCGTGTGACACAGTATAGCCTAATAAGGGCTTTGCGTTAAAAAAAACCTATAGAACAAATCAATCAAAACAAGAAGAAAGCTTTTAAGGGGCTAAGGATCTTTAACCTTCAAACTTTTCGACTTTCTGGAAAATGTTATGCATAATTTAATTCTGAACAATTTGAAACCTTATTTATTACCATACGCAAAAAGCTTCAAGTTTTCTTTAAAATGCGTGAACTTTTCACTTAGAGATTTATATCAACAGCAGCTATTTAAACCGGTTTCACTTGCTGCGTGCGTGATATCTCAAAGTTTCTTATATATTTCCATAAAACTTTTTATGCATGTTTTTCTGGTTTATTTTTATGATCTGAACTTAAATTTCAACTAAAAATAAAAGTTAATATTGAAAAAAAAAATTTCGCCCAAAATTTTGGAAAATTTTGATATTAACTTAAATTTCTCTATTTTTTTAAAAAAATTAGTTCAGATCATAAAAATAAACCAGACAAGCATGCATGAAAGTTTTCACTTAAATATATAAATTATGGAGATTATGTCTGAGATATCACTTACGCAAACGAGAAACTGGTACCTAAGAAAAAGAGGCTTAAACAGCTGCTGTTAATATAAATGTCCATGGGGAAAGTTTACGTATAGTATTTTTACGATAACTTGAAAAGTTTTTTGCGCATGGTAATATATAAGGTATCAAATTGTTCAGAATTAAATTATGCATAAGATATATTTTTTCCAGAAAGTCAAAAATTTTGAAAGTTAAAGGCTATTAGACCACTTAAGAACTCTGCAATGCTGTTCACTTCGCTTTATAACGTATAACTTCACCAAAACCTCTTAACTTCCTTTTATCGTCAGTTGATTCCAAATCATCATGACACAAAATGCAACCCTTTTAAATAAATATACGTCAAGTTTCCTAATTTTATTTAGAATAAAAAATTGACAGTCACAAAATTTCTCAATAATTATTAGAATACTCAAAGTTTTTTAATACCATCTTTGGATAGCGTAACATCAGATCCCTTCAATTTAAGAATTGAAAGTAATGCTCTTTTTCCATCGAGGAACAGTTGAGCTTAAGCATAAAGTTCAATGTTTTCTACATTGGTCCTTCATCGACATCCTTTGTCAGAGCTTCTGAACATAGTGACTTTTGTTCATTAAATTTCAGTTCATATAGACGGGGTTTATAAAGTCTGTATACATTTCCCCCCCGTGTCCGTTTACCTTGTCGTGGTGGGGGGGCTTGCGGTGTGGTGAGTTCGGGGCGAGCTCTTGGGAGGAGTAGTGAACCCCCAGTTGCTCAAACAGAATATCGGCGGGAGGGGATTTTTCTCCCTTCCTTCCCTCATCACACTTACCAAATGCGGACGAAAACCCCTAAGCCATGGTGTGTCAACCGTGCCTATGGCTGCGTGGTACCGGGGGTAGTCGGTGCCTCAAACGGGAGGCTTCAGGGATAGCAGGCGAACCCTGTCGTACGCAGCCTTACCTCTGTGTAGGGGGGCTACACAGGGGCTAGACCCCACTTTTCCCCCTAGTTCTCTGGTTTTTTTATGGATATAAACACAAAGAACACTTCTCCCCCTTGTGGGGAGCGTCAGACTGAATCGAATAGCACCGCAAAATTTTTTATTATCAAACGTTCTGATCCTAATTTAAATTTAACAAAAGTATCTCCTTTTCTCATCAACAAAGCCCTCGTTAATCAAATAGGGGAATTTCAATCAGTTAAAAAATTGCGTAATGGTGAGCTCCTCGTTGAAATAAAACATCAAAAACAAACCACATCCATTATGTCTGTCAAACAAATAGGATCCTATCTTGTAACTGTTACCGAACATAAAACCCTTAACTTTTCCCGAGGAATAATATCAGAACCTGACCTTCTCTTTACACCCGAGGAGGAAATCTTGGAGGAAATGAAGGACCAAAACGTAAGTGCAGTAAAAAGGATTACAATAAAACGCAATGGCGAAATGATCAATACTAAACATATCATTCTAACATTTAAAACACCCGTCCTCCCTCCACGTGTTAAAGCTGGCTATCTCTCTTGCCCAGTTCGCCCCTATATTCCAAATCCGCTCCGGTGTTTCAAATGCCAGCGGTTTGGACATTCGAAAATTGCGTGCCGTGGTACTGACACCTGTGCCAGGTGTGCAGAGCCCGGTCACGATAGTAATACATGTTCTAAGACCTATAAATGCGTAAACTGCAAGGGGGAACATCCTTCATACTCCAGATCATGCCTAAAATGGATCTCAGAAAAAGAAATTCAGGTGATTAAAACAACACAAAAAATATCCTATCCAGACGCAAGAAAACTGGTTGAATCTCGCACACCTACAACAGGCCTTTCATATGCAGCAGCCATCAAAAAGGTATTTAAATCTGCAAGCACACAAACAGATGCAGAAACTGAAACCTCAACTAATCCCAAAACCGTAAACACAACCAAATCAAATAAACAAATTAATAGTCCAAAATCTTCTTTTAAGAAAACTAACCAAAATCAACAACAAAAAACAAATACTGTATCTGTTACTGTTAATGAAAACATTCCAATCGCACAAAATTCGAAAAAACTAATTGAAAAAAAGAAAATTATGCAAACACGTGCTAAAATTGGGGTAGCCACTAAACAGAGGCCCCCAAAATATTATAATTTTAAAAAGGAGGACTTTTTGCTTTCCAGCAAAAAAGTCAAATTGACTAAATCCCAACTACTTCCTCCCAAAGAGGAAGACGAGGATGTTGAATTTGAAGATCTTCCGCCATCCGACGATGAAGGGTGGACGGACCATCCTCCTTCATGAGCCGCTCCCTCTTCTTCCGGCCGTTCCTCCTTCCTTTTTTCTCCATGGCCCTGAGCATTCTTTCTTGGAATTGTCAGAGTTACTCGCATAATGTCATGGACATCAAAGATCTTGTCGAATATCACCAACCGGCCATATTCTGTCTGCAAGAAACATTCCTATCGCCCACTGATAAACCGAGGTTGAAAGGTTTCGACATATACCGCAAGGACTGCTTGTCAGGTGACCGTCGTTGTGGAGGAGTGGCTTTACTAATCGCTAATGATTATGCATCTAGCCAGCTCAATATCAACACATCCCTGCAAGCAGTAGCTGCGCGCGCTCACCTTCACTCGCTGTTTACAATTTGTACTGTCTATATTCCACCTTCTTACGACTTGAGAGGCGTGGAATTGCAAACACTTGTAGATCAACTTCCTCCCCCATACATCATCTTGGGGGATTTCAATGGCCATAATCCTCTCTGGGGGAGTCCCGACTTCAACAGTAGAGGTTTAACAATAGAGAATTTTATCGAGGACAATGATCTTTGCATTCTTAACAACGGCGAAAACACTTATTTTCATCTTCCTACCCAGACTTACCACGCCATCGATCTCGTTATATGTTCACCTTCTTTTCTGCCACTTTGGGATTTCCAGGTGGAGGGTGGTCTCTACACCAGTGGCCATTTTCCGATCAAGATAACCTCTACTGCACGCTGCGGCCATCAGCAGCATCAGCAAGCCCGACTTCGCATTGATCGAGCTGATTGGGCAGCATTTACCCAGTTGGCAGAAATTAAATCTGAAGACGTGATTGATATTGATATCGATGTAGCCGTAAGCCGAGTAACCGACATAATATTGACGGCAGCGAACGTTGCAATTCCAAGAACCACTAAAGGTAGGATCAAATTTCCTAAGCCTTGGTGGAACTTCGATTGTCAGGAGGCTCATAAGGCACAAAGAAAAGCATGGAGCACTTTTCGTCGGTATCCGACCACACAAAATCTTGTGGCACTTAAACGAGCTCGTGCTGAAGCTCGGAGGATTCGACGAAAAAGCCAGCGGGACTCGTGGCAGGCTTATGTCAGCACAATCACGACGTCCACCCCATCTAAGACGGTGTGGGGTAAAATCAAAAAAATTTCTGGCAACTACAATACGTCTTGTGCTCCCATTCTGGAGAAAAATGGTCAACTTTTGTCGGATCACAAAGAGGTGGCTAACTGCCTGGCGACTCATTTAGCAGAAGTCTCCAGTGCAAATAACTACTGCAAAAAATTTTTAACTATCAAATCACGCAAAGAACAAAGAGTTCTAGATTTTAATTCAAACATTTTTCATCAATACAACACAAAATTTACATTTCAAGAATTAGATATTGCTTTACAAAAATCAAAAAACACATCACCTGGCCCTGACGAAATACACAATAGTATGTTAAAAAACCTAAGCAGGTCTTCATTAGAAAATATTCTGAGACTATTTAATAGAATTTATTCTGAGCACAAATTCCCCAAATTCTGGAGCCAAGCAATAGTAATTCCTATTCTTAAACCAAACAAACAACCTGATAAACCCGAGAGTTACAGACCTATAGCTCTCACAAGCTGCCTTTGCAAAGTAATGGAGCGGATGGTAAACGCCAGGCTCATGTACATTTTGGAGTCTTGCCATCTGCTATCTTCATATCAAAGTGGATTCAGGCGCGGCAGATGTACCATAGACAACCTACTGCTTCTCGAAACATCAATAAGAGAAGCATTTCTCAAACGAAAACATCTTGTGAGCGTATTTTTTGACATTGAAAAAGCATATGACCGTACCTGGAGATATGGCATCCTCAAAACCCTGCACGAGTATGGGTTACGAGGTAATCTACCCATCTTTCTCTCTAATTTTCTTAGAGATCGAACTTTTCGCGTACGTGTCAAGTCTGTTTTGTCAGATACCTTCACTCAAGAAGAAGGAGTTCCCCAGGGAAGTGTACTAAGCGTAACTCTTTTTGTAATAGCAATCAACAATTTAATCGAACAACTGCCTCCCGCTGTCAAGGGTACCATGTTCGTTGACGACTTCCAAATTTATTTCTCTTCATCGAGCATGAGTATCATTGAAAGACAACTTCAAATCGCTATAAATAAAGTATCACAATGGGCAGAGGAAAATGGCTTCACTTTCTCTGCTCAAAAAACCTTCTGCATCCACTTCTGCCGTAAAAGAGGGCTTCACCCTGATCCAAGTCTTCTCCTTAACAATCAACCAATAGCTGTAAAAGACCAAGGAAAATTCCTTGGTCTCACACTTGATAATAAACTTAAATTTATACCGCATATACAAGAGCTAAAAAAGAAATGTTTACTGAAATTAAATATCCTTAAAGTCTTAGCGAACACTTCTTGGGGTGCTGATACAGAGTCTCTGTTAAGAATATACAGGGCTCTTATACGCTCGAAACTTGATTATGGATGCCAAATTTATGGCTCCGCGGCAAAAACCTACCTGAAAAGTCTGGATCCAATACATAATCAGGCACTGCGCATCTGCACAGGAGCATTCCGAACCTCACCTATCAACAGTCTCCATATTCTTGCTCATGAACATTCTTTAAACAATAGACGCCTCAAACTTTCCTTGAACTTCTACTTCAAAACAAAACCTTACACTGATCACCCTTTACACCTTCATATTTTTAATCCATCTAATGTTGTCTTATTTCTTCATCGTCCTTCTGCAAGCCCAACGTTTGGGATCCGAATGCGCCAGGTGCTCTTAGATTTGCAGCTGTCAGATTTAAATACTCTTAATAAAATAGAACTAATTGAACCATGGTGCGAAGTAAATATATCAACCATCAATGACCTGGCTAAATTCCCTAAAGAGACTACCTCTAATGCTGCTTACCAGCAAATATTTTCTGATACAAAATGTAAATATTCTGATTACCATGTCATTTTCACTGACGGATCAAAAGGAAACGAACACGTCGGCTTTTCTACAATAGTGGATGGTCACGTTAGGGCAGAAAAATTAAACCCATCTTGCTCTGTATTTACTTCAGAAATAAAAGCCATATCTACATCTCTCCAATCCATAACCCAATCCAATTTCAAAAAATGGGTGATATACACTGACTCAAAGAGTTCAGTGGAAGCCATCTCTCACTGCAACAATAACAGCCACCCTATTGTCCTTCAGTCATATCATTTATACAAAAATCTTATAAAAAACCAATTTCATGTTCTCTTCTGTTGGGTCCCTGGTCATGTGGGAATTGCAGGCAATGAAGCAGCAGATTCAGCTGCCAGAGCCGCAAGTATCCTGGTTGATGACACTGTCCCTTTTGACGACATTAAAAACGTAATTTCTGAATGTCTTAACACGCATTGGCAGCGGTCCTGGAATCTTGAAACACAAAATAAATTACATGCCATCCAGCCCTCGGCCAAAGGTTTCACATCTTTACAACTTACCAGGAGACAACAAGTATTACTAGCTCGACTTCGCATTGGTCACACAAGGTTCACTCACAAATACCTCTTATGTCGCGAACCAGCTCCAACGTGCATTACATGTAATGTGAATCAGACAGTGTTACATATTTTAAGTAACTGCCCTAATTTTAACCAAACACGTTTTAAATATTTTAATAATTTTAACCCATCTTTGAAGGAGTTGCTGGGGGACCCACCCCATTGCAATTTGTACTCCTTCCTCCAGGAGATTGGATTCTCCCTTTTAATTTAGTGTTTGTGCCGTTAAAATGTGATTTGTCTTTCTTGTTATTCAAGGTGTTTTATCCAACATATTATTTCATACGTTATTTAAATGTTTTTAATGTCTACTTGATTTTTATTACTTATTTTAAACTACCTATGTTTATAGCTCTCACCTGAAAGCACGCTTACTCCTTTACTTATCTATATACTTTATCCCAAAAAAACGTTTGGCGCAGTATAGCCCTAAAGGGCTCTTGCGCCATAAAAATTAAACAAACCAACCAACCAACTGTATACATTTTATCATAAACGTATTCTAATGTAAAATATATTTATGCGGACAAACATTTACTTGAACTATTTTATATTAACTTCTTTATATATCAAGCTGCGCCTCAAAAAAAATACATATAATAATAAAATAACAGAGGCAGATACGCATTTGAGACTAAGGAATAAGCTTTAGGACAAACTAAATTGTATAAAGGAGATGTTCTTTGTCACTTCGAAATACGATTCGAAAAAATATTTTTATAACTTTCTGCATCATAACGTCATGTTCTCTTATTCCTTGGACATTAGATTTATGTAAACGTTTAACACTAATAAAAACGTTTAATTAGACAAATTTTTAAAACTTTTTATTTGTCCTAATAGGATATGTTGAAAAAGGGTATTTTTAATTGGTTAGAATCAAGTAAAAACATAGATGCCCGCTTACATATAATTGGCGTAAAGTTGCTTCAGACCGCATCAAACTGCTTGTTAAAAAAAAAAAAAAGCTAAATGCTTTTTGTGTTTTTTTAACTGATTTCTGTCTCAAAAAATTGAATTTGCTTAAAACTTTCTCGGAACGGAAAGATTTGTTTTATATAAATCACTAAACATTTTGTCGGATATCTTTTCTTTGTTGCTACTTCAAAGCTCGTGAATGCAGCTTTCCAACTAACTTGTGCGTTATCTACTTTGTTTTAAATACACTATTATATTTTCAAGCATAAAGATCTTTATTTAATTGTTAAAAACATCGTTGAATATGACAAATGTTCTTTACACTTATTCAAAACAATACAAATAAGAAACTTTTTTGTTTTAGGAATCTTCAAGGATATAATTTGTAGTTTTCTCATTGTGTTTCCATTTCCTGTTTTCGTTAAACAAATATAGTTAAGTATAGTTCAGTCAACTACTTGAACAGGAAATTGTTTTAAACACAGAAGCCGTATAAGGTGTTGGCATTACTCAACAAGAAAGAAACATTTTATAGTACAATGACTACGAAAGAAGTTTTCCAATCTTTACATGCTAATTACTATTTGCTTAGTTTTGGGATGGAATGATCTATTACTAAGAAACGTGAATTCGTCGCTGAAGTTATCTAAACATGTTGCAATGAAATAATTCTTAATTTTACGAAAGATATATGTAAAAGTGCACTCTAATTGTAAAAGTTTTGTCATTTTAAAACTCCTAAAATTTCAGCTCGAAGAATTCCGTTCAAACTCAAAAATGTATTTTTATAGATTCATTAAAAATAAGTTTTTAATTTTGCATCTTAGAAAGAAGTGCTGGGGGGAAGTAGAGTAATTGCGCTAATTGGAGAAAACATTGTTTAACCCTCTGTAAATACAACCATGGGAAAAAATTATAAGGACACAGTGAAAAATGAGTATTAAAGTAATCATCAAATGCAAGCAAAATCAAACATAATTTAAGTTATTATAAAATTATCAAATTACATACTTAGATAAATGTGTTATGTGAAACATGGCAAAAAGCATAAGAACATTAAAAAATATGTCCCAAAATAAATTAAAATTCTACAAATAGCCTTTCTTTTTCAATTTCCCATATTAATCGTCCAGTCATTGACTCAAAGTCCAGTTTTAAGTTTGATTAGAACTGTTTTTCCGCCCCAATTTAATGGAGGATGTCAGTTCGTCTTTATTTGCATATTGTGTCACATCCTTATACACGTCTTTAGCTAAAAATGTACTACTGGTTCTCTATGGAGTTTAAATAAGGGTTGCTTGGCGTCCAGTCCAGAAGTTTCACAGAATTGGGCTCGAACCATGAACTTGATGCACAAGACACATGGAAACTTGCATTGTCTTGTTGAAACAAATAATCACCACTTGTGACAAGGTGTGCTTCAGGTCAGAAATTTTCAGCTAGTTTATCAACATATGATTCTGAATTCAAGCGATATCGAATGGACACCATTGGTGCTGTTCTACTGGTTTGGAAAAAAAAGGTTTGTCTCTTCTTAAGTCTCATACTAGCAATGGGTAAAATCATCTGGTTCGTCCAACTTTATCTTTTTTTTTCATCCGAAAATACAACATCTTTACATCGAGACCCAAAAGAAACGTGCTTTTTAGCGAATTCCGATAGAGAATTCCCATGTACGCTTAGAACGGCAGTATATGGCATTAGCTCTGAGGAAGGCATTCATCAGTTTCGGTTGTGTGATGACTGTGATGTCCCTGATAACTAACTTTTAATCGAAGAAAATGTAGAGACAGAAATCTGCTGTTTTGCGGAGAGTTCGGGAGCGATAATGGAACGTGGTTTTGCCACAGAATGTAGAAAGTGGTAACATAAAGTTTCATATTGTGACCGCACACTTATGTCGTAATGTGAACAGCAAATCAAATTGCAAATCTTTCTTTCGTAGCACTGTCTGTATCTAAATTTTGAGCTTAGTTATCTACCATGTCAGAGATTAGTGCTCACTCCGTTGTGTAAGTTAGTAAACTGTAGAGAAATGTTTCCCAAACATTAACGCAAATTAGTTTACGACAAATTGTTTATTACACGATTTTGGCTATACTTCGTTGTTGTTGCAATGTTCAAAATATGCAGGGAAATTAAATACGACAAGCATCCTGCTCCTTACCGTCAGTGTCTACATGGACCGATTCATGCGAATTTGAATTATTTGGGCTGCAACTATCCGGTTTCTAAGGGGATTGCTGGAGTCAGTTTGGTCCCGATTATATCTTGAGGGTCGCGGCTATGAGCAGGAGAAGGCCACAGTAACCTCCATCTTGATTTTCAACAAAGGATTTAGTAGCCGTAATGAAAAAATGTTATTTGAAAATAAGAGTCTGCACTTACGTACAAATTAGACGTTGTAGATTTTTTTACGTAACAACCACTAACAAATTGAGTATGAAAAAAAAAAACCTTCCTTCCGACTTCCTTGCTATGAATTTACAATGATGTTAGCTACGGCTGCACCAATTGCGATTTTTTAAAAATCTATCCCATTAAAAAAGGTTCGAGAGTTTCCGCTGAGCATCATTACCCTACTTCCCTATACCCCATAAATATTCCCATTACCCTGTAAAGTTCCTGGATGTCTGAAAGATTTCAAATTACAATTCAGAAGACATAATAATTTAGAAAAACAATTCTTTAAATACTTACCGGTGTTTCTGGCATAATTGGGGGATCAATAAAGCTAATTTCATATTCTTCCCCGTCTAAAATGATAGATATGTTTTTTTCGGTATCCTCTTCTGGAACAAAAGAGAATTATTAGAAAAGTTTAAAAAGGACAACGAATACATGGTTGAAACATGCAAGATATTTTGATATTTAATTAATATAAGTAAATTCCAATGAAAAGATGCTTTCGCATTTTTATTAGCAATTAAAGTATTGTCATAAAAAGATAGCAATTTCAAACTTAGAAAATTTTGTAACGAAATGATTTTGACAACTTATCGGAAAGTTCTTGCTGAATATCTTTAACCCGAGAAAGATCGCGCATCTAACAATGACGAAAGAGATCGCGTGGGTGACTGAGTCACCCCAATCAGTTTTATCTAAAACTTTCTATAAATCATCATATTCTACCTTTTCATAATCAGTAAGTTTACGTTTGCGCGCCATTATTCAGAAAGAGAGATATATATAGAACGTAAAACTACGCTGCTTAGAAAGAAATTTTAAAGCAGTAACAGTCGCGTGGGAGAGTAAGTCAACCAAGTCCCATTTTAATTCCAAGAAATGATTGCTGCACGCGCAAAAAGAAAAAGAAAAATAACACTGGTAAACAAGGTTTCTGTTCCTCAACTAGTAAGTGGTGGCTTTTATAATTTAGGGGATGTTGAAAAAAAATATAAAAATATTTCATCAGCCACAAATTTTTGAAAAATCCAGAATTTTTTAAACACATGTACAATATTTTTGTCATTTAACATTTTATAAAAACAATTACAAAGCTTAAAACTAATCTAAAACACAAAAAATATATATTGTTTAAAAAGTTGTAGAAGAGTAAAAGATTTTTTAAGAAAAAATAATGATTTTGTTTAAAAATTCTTTCATTTCATACTTTATGTCGCTGTAAATGCATAACTGCCGATACTCTCTTAAAGCCCTATCGCAAACTTCTCTAACAAGGTTTCAACAGTAATCCCGAGCATATTAGGAGTGAACTGTCCTTGCTATCTCGCTTCAATTGCAGATGTATCCTGGTGGAAGCGCTTCCCATGCTCGTCGTTCACAGCTCCCATACTTTCAAGAAGAAAATTCAAGTGACATGCGAAAAAAAAAAAAGAAATTGAATATCCAAATTTTCTGTAACTTTTAAACAAGTCTTTAATTACTTTTTCAAGGCTTCTATGACTTCCTAAGAAATGTCACAGCGTTTTAAAAATCAAGCCTTGCTTTTTTTCCTAAATCACTTGAACTGTCTTCAAAATTTTGGTCCTTCATAAGCTTTCTAATTTGTGGGTCAATGCAAATAACCCCTTGCGAGTGATAGGAACTGCTCCTGCAAATATTGAAATCTACACCCTTTTTTATCCATTGCTTTAAGGAAATTCTTCACTAATCCGAACTTTATGTGTGAAGGGGGGAGAATATATTTTTTTAATCAATTAGAGGAACATTTTGGATTTTTGTTTTCACGTGGAACATATTGTTTGCGCTCAGGCCATTTCTTTTTGATGTAAATGTTCATGTTTTACCCTGCTGTCCCACTTGCACAGAAAATAGCAGTATTTTGTATAATCGAGTTGCAGACCAATGGGAATGGTACTTTAAAAATTTTATATATGCTCCAATTATGATGTGCTAGTCGATTTCATGAAGCAATATCTTCATATTTTCGTAAGATTCTTTCAATTTCCAAAGCTATGGGAACCGATGGCAGGTCATTTCCACGTGCCGGAAGACAACTTCAACTACCGTGATCTTGTGTGAAACCGAAATGATATGGAACGTCTAGCGCCCCATCTACTCAAGCTCGCAAACTTAAAACTTATCAAAGTGAATTCGGTTTCTACTTTCTTGTTACATACTTTATTGCTGTAATGAGTTAAAAAATATATTTATGGATCAAATGCAGCTACAAGAAAATGTAGTAAGCTTATAACTGCTTTAAGTTAGCCTATATAATCCAAAACTTATAAATGAAATTCCTTAAAATTGGAGGGTGATAGAACACTTTTGCAAACATATTCTTTTTCAGCACCTTGAAATTTATAAGAAAGACACTAAGTAAATTGAACAGAAAATTCGTTAAAATTTGTTTTTCAGTGTAACACTTCACCTACCAAAAAGGCTCAGATAGGAGGATACAGAAAGGGTAGTAGATTGTAGATAAATAAGAATGGAGTGACTGTGTACGCCACTCGATCTCTCTCGGGTTGAAATTTGGAAATATACGGTTGATTTAAATAGCCTATTTCAATTAATCTCGGAGAGACAACGAAACGTCAGGAATCGTTTGTAAATTTTCTACTGTTTTTCATCGTCAGCAGTGCAGCTATTTTTCTACAAATTTTAAACTGTCTCAATTTCTCACTGGCCATGGAAATTTTAAAAGTTACTTGTTCAGATTTGGCATTTCGCCAAATTTGCTTTGTGACTGTGGAGTTGGCGAGCAGAGCGCTGAACATGTTCTTCTGCACTGCAGTTTACAAGATGGCCCTAGGACTGTCTTCAGAAAAGGTTTGGCAAATTTTTCCTTATGCTGGCCGCATGTTTTCTCGGATCTTGTTAAAAGATCCGAGACTTTTGTCATCTTGTCTGACTTTGTTAACAGTCTAAACTTATAAAGTTTCAACTTTTTATGTTTTTTATACTTACTCTTGTAAGCCTCGTGGCATACTGTGTGGAACACGAGGAGTTTTTAAATTGTATTAAATAAAAAAAAAATTCAACACTTGCCTACAGCTCTGTATGATTCTCAAAAAAAAAAAAAAAAAGAGCAGATTATTTGTGTACGATCTGTCGTCAATCTGAGTATCGTAGAAAGATATCAATGGTTCAATGAGTTGCAATGTAATGTTACATATGCAACTGGATTCTTTTTTTTTCGTAAGTTGCAAATTTATTTGGTCACAAAATGTTAAAAGTTGCTACCTTCGCGCATTCGCAACGAGAAATTAACTGCTTTAAATGCTCATATTTCTTTAAATTTTTGTATCAAATCATAGAAAATGATTTTCTTGCAGTGGCGTTGCTAGGGGGGAGGGGGCGGTCCGCTCCAAGTTAAATTGAAAGTTATTGAAAAATATAAAGTTAAAATGCATTTTAAGACATCAAATTCGAAAATTTTCCCGGGGGGTGGCACCACAAATTACCGCTCCGGGTGTCACCTATGCTAGGTAGTCGACCAGGCCACCACGGCATAGGTACGCCACTGTCTCTTGTATGCAATCAAGTTTTCTGAAAACCTAATACCCATGCATCTTATACCTGACTAAAATCTCGCCGATACATACAAAATGGTGAAAATATAAGGCAAAATCGTAAAAAAAAAGAAAAATAAACTTTAAAACTGGCTTAAAGAAAATGGCTTTGACAAAGCTGTTTGACAGAGAAAGAGAGACAGAGAGACTGAGATGCTTGCGCAGAATATATAGGAAGAACAAAACATTTTACAAAGCAGTAATTGAAACATTTAATGGGTTTGTTTTATAGCTACTTTTAAAATCTTTGAAATACTTTGTTCCAAAATATCTGAAATGCATAAGAAATTCATTAGTATTGTGGTATAACAGTTCTGTCTTTTTATCATCTTTAGAAATTTTTTTAGGCTATTTATAAAAAAATAAAAAGATTTTTTTTAATAATAAAAAGGATATTTTTAAGAATATTGATAAAAAATACAGACTTTAGACTACAATATATGTTTATCAACATTATTGAAATGTTTTCATTTTTGTATTGTACTTTACTGCTGTTTTAAATTCTATATTACTTCATTATTTCGTTTTCACTTCATTTATATGAGCAAATATAGTGGGCTCGCTCTACTACGAAATTTGACACACGCAAAATGAAATATTACACGAGTTTTTTACGTGTAGCGTATCTCAAAGTTAACGTGAACTCCTCGCTCGAAGCACGAAATATTTCGGAAATAGAGCAGGGGTAAATACCGGCTTCCTGAGTAGTCACTTTCATCCCCAAAACAACGAGAAGAAAAAGGACATCGTTCATGGTGAAAAAGTCTGATGTGCAAGTCAATTGTAGTCAATTAACCACAATAAGTCTTCTCAGGATAACACTAACTACGATCTGATCAGCTCTTAGAGCAGGAATTAGTAAATGAAGGGAGTAAGTCAAATCATTGGCTTAGAAAAACTTTGGGCAAAGATCTCATGTCACATGACGAATGGTTGACACGTTTTGCGTGAAACTAGGGGAAGAAATCCGATTTCTTCCTATGCTTTCCTTTACAATTTATCACTTGACTTGGGGTCTTTACTTCATGAATGAAAGTCTACACTTCCTCCCTTTTATATCTTATCAATGGATCAGCTGCCCACCACTCATCATCCTTCTCAGTAATGATTATTACTTATTTCTGTACAATTGTTATAAAAAGACTGCACTAGTATTACCACTGGTATTAGTGCGTGCAGCACACATAAAAGATTACTTCATATCTGTTTATCCTTCTGATCATTAATTTTTGCATTTACAATAATGTACAGCTTTATTTGCTACGCTGCTTTTTTGAATGCAGTATTTTTTGCTTTATAATGGAAATGTTAATATCACTGTTCCGGGGGAACATTGACGTAACTGCAAAATTAATTGAAAAGAAGTTTTTGTCGTCGCTGGGTCCAAACGTGGTCACCCCATTCGGAGGAACACTGACAGAATTGTTTTTCAACTTTTAGCTAGCAAGGGAAATCAACTATGTTTCCTTCTATGACGTTGTTTCATGTATACTTGGTTCTACTGTAAAATTACACTTTTTGAGGTTGCGTCATTGTTCCATCGGAACAGCAATATCTAGTTACGAAATTGTTTCAAGCACTGTGAAACTGGTTTGTGTCTAAAATAATTGTGTATGCCGTTCATAAAGTAGTAACGCGAAATTTCGACGTAAGCAGGAAGTCTTAGAACGCATTCCTCGCATAGGTTGAGACTCCACTGTAATAAAATGCTCAAGACGGAAGACTCTTTACTTTTCCTTACATAATCACTCGAAGTATGTTATAGAAAAGAAACTTTACACATCATCTGCATTTAGTTTTTTTAGGTGTAGTTGAATCTCGCAATGTTTTACTGGTGCTCTTAATTACAGAATGTATTTCCGCTAATAGCGTTTATAACGTACATATATAGCGTTTATAACGTGCCCTGATAACTAAATAATTTGAACCAATTTCCTGCTGTTGAGATCAGGAGACATTTATTTAAAAAAGCAAATATTTTCCTTTAAGTACAATAACATAAATTTCATGGCTACGAGCTTTGTAGCGGACAAACTTAACTGCATAACCTTCTAAGAAGCCTAACACCAAGTTTCCTAGTTCAAAACAAATAAATAGTATGATTCGGAATTTTACAGTTCGTGATTAACAGTGATACCTATCACTTTAAATATATATATATAAGAAATGAGATGAAAACGTTTAATTTCAAACGTAATTGTACGTACAAAAAATAAATTAAATAAATCTAACATTTGTGAAAATGTTTGTTAATTTAGATTAATGGGCTCATTTCTTTTTGATATATCACACTCCAACTGTGAAACTGATAGAACTCAAAATTTTGAAAAACCTTACTAATTAATTAATTTAATTTTAATGTTTTTCATCGCACCTCAACTTTGAAAGTTAGTTCACGTAACTGGTGCATGGTTTGATATGAAAGATATAATCAATAGTGATACATCATTTTTTTAAACTACTAAATTTAGCGGCAAATTTTCGACCTTTAAGTATATAGTACTAATTAAACTGCAGAAACAAACCAGTGAACATAACAAGTCATAAATGCTCTTTTGCGCGCATTTTTGGTCCCGGTGGGTGGGTGGGGGGGAGGGGGGCGATATGTTGACAGCACTTACTAATTCTTATCCTTTTAAATCATTCATAGCTTTCAGGAAATAAATGAAAATTCGCCTTTTTAAACTTTAATAGTTCTTATACTTTATATTTCAAAATCATTAATCTTATTTTTTCTGCAATGTTACACATTTTCTACCTCCCACAGTGAAATAAATCGTTCGGCTGAATATCAACTGCTTTTTTGGCAAAAAATGCGCACCCGTGACCTACTAACTTCACTTCTTTTCCTCTACACAAACAAGAAACTACCAAATGAAAAATATTTCCTTCTTGTAGAGAAAGGTTCTAGCTTGTCGATCTTCCCAGATAATTCTTTTCTTTTTCGAATCGGCTGCTGCCCTTTTAATGGTTACTCTCGCATCAAATGTCATTTTCGTCGGATTTTTTATTGATTCATTTTATCAGCTTTTCCCTTTGACGAGACAAATTTATCTTTAGTTAGTGTGCTGGAAATAAAATGGTCTCGTGGATGACAGAAATATAGAGATTGAAGTAACTGAATAAAGGTCTTTCGGTGAACTATCAAATTCACTACAAGTAACATAACTGTCTGTTATCTCTTTACAAATGCTACAAGAAGAGCTTAAACTACTTTTTATTTCTGAAGTCGATTGATTTATCTGCTTGTTTTAATTTTTATAGTAAATAATAAAGTATTTGGAAATAAAAGCAGTACATACACCTGATTGCAATGTAATGAAAAAAAAATCGCTACTCTTTCAATTGGAAATATAACGGCAATTTTGATATAATTCAGAATCACGCAACACGTGTACATCAATGTGTGTTAATTTCGAAGCTCACATTCCTTTGGATCTGTTTTAATGTATGATGTTGTGCATACATTTGTGTCCACGTAGAGTACATTTATTGCTAGCTAGCGGTACCCGCACGACTTTGCCCGTAGTAGAAAATTAAGAGGTCATTTGGTTAGCCTGCATATTTACAAATAATGAATGATGAATTTCTCGCCAAATTGCTCGCCCATGTTCCACGTTATGATGATTTCGCGTCCACCACGTTATGATAATTGCTCGGAAAAATTTTCTTAAAATTGGAATAGAAAAAGAACAAAGTCGAATTTTCGAAAAATCGCTTCGAGGTGCACATCCCCATGCTATAAATTGTGTGCCAAATTTCAGGAAAATCGGCCGAACGGTCTAGGCGTTATGCGCGTTACAGACATCCAGACAGAGATCCATACTTTCTGCTTTATTATTAGTAAAGAAGAAGGTAAGCAGGAAATTTTAATTAGCTCGTCATCATCCTAAAACTACGGTCCACTGAATATACTCGGTGACAAGCACAGTAATTAAATTTATATTTACTGATTTAAGCTAAGTATAATTCCAAGTTAATGTGCCGGATTATTTTTTTTAACAAGTCAAGGCAACAAAGTGAGGTAGTAAATTAATTATTTACTACTGCTACCCGCACGGCTTTGCCCGTAATGGAAAAATAAAAAAGTCTTTTGGTTCGCCTGTTTATTTACAACTAATGTATGGTGAATTTTCTCGCCAATTGGCTTGTACCCATGTTACAGTTCCACGTCATGATAATTTCGTAATTTACTCGTCCATGTTATGATAATTTTGTTCTTAAAATTGGAATAGAAAAAGAACCACATCGAATTTTCGAAAAATCGCTTCGAGGTGCACACTCCCATACTACAAATTAACTTTGTGTCAAATTTCATGAAAATCGGCCAGACGGTCTAGGCGCTATGCGTGTCACAGAGATCCAGACATCCTACAGACATCCTAACAGAGAGACTTTCAGCTTTATTATTAGTCAAGATCCAAAAACATTAGTGAAAATTAAATCTTCTCATTGACTATAAAAGAAAAAATGAGCATTGAAAGTTGAGAGATGAACTCATCAATAACTTCAACTAAGCATCAATATGTTTGTTTCAGAAGTGATTTTTTGCAAAACAAGGGCAAAACTAGTAAGCAAGAGTGGAAAGTTTTCTTAAAAAAGCTTTAAAATATGTTTAAGTTTTGAACGTGTTTACGTACTACATGAATACGGTGGAGAAAATCTTGCTGAATGTAAAAAAGCACGTGCATTGGCAGTAAAATGGTAGCGACTTTATTATTTTAATATTTTACAGGCCCATGTTCTGGAAAAAAGTTTTCTTCTTGAAAAAAATGTTTACGTAAGAAGAAACGGTGATATTTATGTCTTACATGTTATATTTCTTTCTTTTGGCTTCCATTACAGGAAAGAACATCTGCTAAACGAGAAGCATTTTCCCTTGGCGAATAAGACATACGATTCATGCATTTGAGGAATGCTGCAACAATTCTTTTTTACTCTTTTAGAATTGAGTGGTGGCATCATTAAATTTCATGATCTTGGTTCTTCAAAGAATTTTATTTTATTTTATACTAGTGGTACCCCGCACGGCTTTGCCCGTAATAGAAAAATTAAAAGGTCTTTTGATTCATCCGTATATTTACAAATAATGTATGGTGAATTTTCTCGCCAGTTGGCTTGTACCAATGTTGCGTTTCCACGTTATGATAATTTCGTATCTCGCCAATTGGCTTGTGCCCATGTTACGGTTCCACGTCATGATGATTTCGTAATTTACTCGTCCATCTTATGATAATTTTGTTCTTAAAATTGGAATAGAAAAAGAACCACATCGAATTTTGGAAAAATCGCTTCGAGGTGCACACCCCCATGCCACAAACTAACTTTGTGCCAAATTTCATGAAAATCGGCTGAACGGTCTAGGCGCTATGCGTGTCGGAGAGATCCTGACAGACAGAGAGAGATTCGGACAGAGAGACTTTTAGCTTTATTATTAGTAAAGATTGCTTTGATAGCATTGATAGCATTCGGATAAAATCCTCACATATATAATTAGGCTTGCCAGACGTCCCGGTTCTCAGACAAAATTCTGGTGTCCCGGCAGGTATGCTTCACGTCCCGGAAAATGATAAATTTGATTACAAATGACCAAAAAGACAGTATAAAAATAATTATCTGTGAAGGATTACTTAGGATAATTACTATGTCATTTGTAACATTAATATGTAAAATTAATATTGAATTAGCTTGTGAAGGTTTTTAAAACAATTTTTTAATCAAAAGACTTCTAGCTAGTGAAAAGTAATATTGCTCGTAGCTATTAATATTGTTCATTGTTTCACTTATTTTATTATTTTTTAGGTGTTTCTCCTTTTTTTAAGTAACTTGAAAATATTAGCATGAAAAAATAAAATGTTTAAATTTATTAGCATGGGTCATGTGTTGCTCTCCTGGTTTTGGGTCATAATTTAGTCAATATTTATTCTTAGCATTAAAAATAAACTGCTGTCTAAAACAATCTAAAAAGCAGCCAAGGGAGTGAATCATTTTGAATACTCACGACACTAGGGGGGGGGGGCGAGGTTTCTCTTCCGGTGTCCCGGTTGAACATTTCAGAAATCTAGCAAGCCTATATATAATAGCGAATTCACTGATCGGTTAACACTCTGACGTTATCAACAATGAAACTCGCGCCATAGCAAGATAATTTGATAATATTTTTATGTAATGTTTGATATGCAGGGAAATGCTTTATTTTAACAAGCCTGAACTGGATCCGTTAACTTAACTGTCGTCCTTGTAAAACTGTAATTTTGGGAGAATTCACTGGAGTTAAGGTTAAAATTTCAAGTATCAAAATAGCATTAAACAGGTAATTGCTTCGTTCAAATGTACTGTCTGACCACGGATTGTATGGAAAGGCAAACATCCGGTTTACAGGTGGAAATTGACGTATCTATTGATTTTAGGGATGTCAGCAATTGCACATGTATGTTAGCCTCTAAATTAAGCATTGTCTGAAGCGGAACACGCGCATCAAATTTTACTTTTCTCCCTCATTCAGATAGACTCGTCTTAACTGGACGTTTGCCAAATCCATACAATCCGTGGTTGAACAGTAGAAGCAATTTTTACCCGTCATACCTTGACAGGTGATTTTCAAGTAATGTTAATAATAGTACATTGCAGTATTACCAAAAGATACATTAAGTGCAGATATACCTAAATATACTTTTTAAATGTTAAAGATACAGAGGGAAGTAGGGGAATGTCGCTCATTGAAGGAAAAACATGAATAGGTAGTAAAATTTGCACAAAATATGTTTCCCACGAGGTATAATTCGAGAGCATAAGAAATAGTGTGCATTCAGCTAAATTGCATAAAAGTTTTAGGAATTTTTCTTAATGGTTTATTTAATTACACTGTGGGTGGAGGATGGCACTCATCTTACGGCAATTGTGCGTCTACTCTGGACAGCATTAAGGTACGACAGAACTCACATACGCAGTTGTGTTGGCTGTTCACACTGCTACACACCGTGTGTCACCAAAACATAAGGCTAAAGCGACCGCTTTATACATAATAATTGTGGTAGTAAATCCACGCTTCGTAATAGGAGTGAGTCGTGCACTGTTTTTGCCGAAAAATAAGTGATAAAATGATAAAACAATCCCTGTAGGAAAAAGATGTTTTTTAAAAATATTTAGAGGGGCAATACCCACATGAGTCTCTGAATTTGCTTCAAATGTTCAAGCTTTTGATCTTTGCACCTCTCTAGCGTCTCAGAAGAGTGTTAATGCGTAATAAAACGCTCACTTCCCCTCCAAATATATAATGGCTATAAAGCTGTTGAAAATTTTTCAAGAATGAAATGTATTTCAAAGACATAACATTAATAATCTGGTATTATTTAATTTGATGTTAACTTAGCAACTAATACTTTTAAAATAACATGAATATTTGGGTGCCATGCCCCAAAACAAACGGTGCCTTACCCCTTCCAATTGTGCAAACTAGCCTAAAAGAAGAAAAATGCCCACAAAAACCATCTCCCCCTCCCCCTTAAATTTCAATGGCACAGTTATTTATAACTATAGCCGTTGAGACGCGATCGATATTATGAGGCCATGATCCCCCCCCCCCCCCTTTGCGGGCACTCTTGAAAAATAACACAGGAATTCAACTAGAAAAACTTTAATTGTAGTATGAATTATACAACAGCATGAATATTGTATGTTGTACATAAAAAATGTATTTGCAGTATCTAAGCAGCCTTATTTTTAGAATTTTGCTACTTTTCTAGCTTTTTCTGCTGCTAGTAATCATTTGAGAGAGGGGAGAGGGTCAGCTTTAATAGATTATCATTTTAGGCTTTTGAAAATTATTTTAAAAAGCATTAATTGATGATAAAGTAACCCTTTTCGACAGACTTTCCATAGAATGACCATTTTAGCAACTTTCTTTGATACTTAAAACCTCTTATATGTTAAATTTAGATCAACATTTTGCTGACTGTGCTCTTTTAGGCATTCAGTGTGACAGTTTGTGACATGGGGAAGGATATAACATGAAGTGTGACATCACACGTTGTTTATAAAAATATGCTCATGTAAAACAGCGTTACGTGTGACAAAGGGAGGGTGGGGGGCGACTTTGTTCAAAATTTTTTATCATCGTTTATGTACAGCCCCTTAATCTAATTTATATTACAGTTTCAGGGTTCCTGCAAGCTTATTAACAGAAAATCCAAGGAATTCAAAAACTATATAGTTCAAGATATTTTGCCCTTTTTAAACATAACAAACAAGCACAGAGCATTTGGCAAAAACACGTTGTGCATCCACTGCTCAAAAGTAATCTTTCGCGAGTCCAAAAACTATGACATCAGTTAATTGAAAAGCAATTTATGCATGAATAGCACAAAATTTAAAGACGACAGTGAAAAAAAACAAATTCATATATATTTTTTCAATTAAACTCAGAACCAGATTGTTTGAATAACATTGCAGTGGCGCAGTCGGGGGAAAATGTCTGGATATCGAACCCACGACCTCCGGCATTCAAAGCTAAGATTCTGACACAGAATTACGGAAGCCTATCAAGGAACGTTTTTTAACCAACATAACACATGATAGCTTACGAAACAATTTAATCGAAACCGAAAATATAAGATTAGTTCAGTTAAAAGCATGTTTCAATAAACTTGTTTGCATATCAACTGAATATCAACACTAACTTACATTGCTTCTGGTAGTAAAAAGTAATTTGCAGAAAATTTTGACGCATATGTATTGTCATCTTGGAATATCCATTTCAAATAAATGCGTGCACAAATTTGAAAAAATAAAGAAATAAATAGTTGCAAGTTAACCGTTTCAAATATTAAAGCAGTATGCTGAAACAAAATATTACAAAGATACAAGAAACGGACTGACAATTGTTTGTGTAAGGCAGGAAAATTTAAGGAACCTTAACTGCATGAACTCTCCTGCATAATAAGTAAATAAGTTTATCTGAGAAAAGAATTTTCCTCCGAACTTAAAGGGCTCTTACACCATAAAAATCAAATCAACCAACCAACCAACCTCCGAACTTAAAAATTTACTCCATCAGCCGCCCAATATTTTCTTTGCATGCATGTTGTTCGGAATCGGAAATCACTGATTCACTTTTAATCAGACACTTATAAGACTTGTATATTTTTTTTTAAATTGCCTCTACATTCTGGTGTGTGGATGTGGGCAAATCCAATAGTATGGTATTGAAAACTGTGCATCCCCCCCCCCCGAAGTAGCCTATATTCTATTTCATTTATAGCAAGCAACACTACTGTTTACTGGTAAACTGCACTGCTTTCAAAATTTCGCGCCAAGTTCATAGATCGACGACTGCTGGCGTAACGAAGCGGGGGGGGGGGAGTTTTCTGGTCTGTTATCACGTGGGTTACGGTTACATCCGAAAAGGTTGACGTCACTAAAGGTCGTGGTCAAGCGGTAAGCATTGACCTGGCCTATCGAGGATCTTTTGGTTCCTCGTAGACTATAGTTCTGATCATGCGACATTGTTGAGGTTTTGGGGAATTCGCTTATTACGTAATGTACAATTTATAAAAATTGGCAAAACGTACAATTTTCAAATTTTACAATTTTATTAAATTACAATGCATAAACGGAAATTATGTGCGTATTTATTCATTAATAAAATTAGTATACTATTAGTATAACTGATGTTAACTTATTGCATCTAAGCTTATTTTTGGGTTTTTCAATTATGCGTGAATCTCGCTTGTGCGCGAAAAATTGTTTGTCCCCATTGGTCACTTATAAGTGAGAGGTCACTGTATGTTTATATTTTTCATTATTATTAAAAAATAAATGCAAATGTTTTACATGATACGCAAAAACACACTATAAAACCTCAATCAATTTAAAAACCGCACTCTATTCACACATATAATTTCAAACCCTTGTTAACTGCTATATTTTCCCCCAAAATATGCTATTGACGGCGAGTGTAAAGTGGTGTAAGTCACAAAACTCTGCGTTTCGTATCTCTGTCAATGTTGGAATTGTTTTTCAATGGAGATTATTTCTATGAGTATAAGTTAAAGGACCTAGAGCCCGTAGAAAAAGTTCAATTTTGTATTTTTTGACTCATTTTATTCTTACTTCAAACTTCCAATTTCTTAACCTTGAATCTGATTTTGAACTTTTTTGCAATTGGAAGTATGCATCTAGAACTAACGGTTGTGAAAATTGAGGTTTTGCAGGTTAAAACGGAACACCCTTTTACCCGACTGATCGTGCGCGACGCAAAGGAGAGTAATTTGTTTATCAGTCTATGTGTGTGTGTCTGTTCCTATGTGGCGTTCTACAGGCTAAACGCCTTGGCCAACTTTGGTAATTCTTACGTCAATCGATTTGTCTTAACCTTGGGAGTGTCACAAAACACATGACAGTAATCAAAAGTATCATTTCAAAAACCAGTTGCATTTTGTCAGTTTGGGATCGGCGCACCTGGGTGCCGCACGCTACCTGCGTGCGAGAATTGTAGGTAGTTTTCGCTGCCTGAATTTTTACGCGACTGCGTGTGCGCGACGCAAAGGAGGGTACTGTGTTTATAAGTCTATATATGTATGTTCCTATGTGGCGTTCTAGAGGCTAAACGCCTTGACCAATTTTGGTAATTCTTACGTCAATCGATATGTCTTAACATTGGGAGTGTCTCTAAACACATGACAGTAATCAAAATTCACCATATCAACAACCAGTTGCCATATTTTGTCAGTTCGGGATCGGTACACGTTGGCACACTGTGTCGCACGCTACCTGCGTGCGACAAATGCAGGTAGTTTTCGTTGCCTGATTTTTTTTTTACTAAGTCTACTAATTGGGGTTTCAATGGCAGAGTGGTCTAAGCGATTGCTTCTACCACTTGAGGCGGTGGGTCTAGACACCCTTGCTCCGGATGTACTTTCCCCTCTTTCTGATGTTAATTCAGATAAGACAAATCATAAATTCAAAAGCAGAATAGAAGGATTAACAGTCGGGGCTCATTCAAATTTTACGGGGTTCCTTGAATCAGAAAGGAATGGGTCCCGACTGTTGATCCTTCTATTCTGCTTTTGAATTTATGATTTGTCTTATCTGTGTACGGTTATAAAACTATTTCAACGGTGTAGTTGTTCAGTAGTACTTAGCAACATTCTAAACTACTGGGCTTATACATTTTTCTTTTTCGTTTTTACGCAGTCGGGTTTTTTGTTTTTATTTAATAATTTGTTATTATTTGTGCAAAAGGAAAGCAATTAGATGTTATGGAATATTGTTTTCATCTATTTACTCTCTCGAATTTCATAGCATTTAGTCTTAATAAACATGTTTATCAAGGATTATCTAGATAATTCTGTTTTCAATAGTTTTTTTTTAATATACAAGCGCATTTATACGTAGGAGTACTTAATGTAACACTAAATTAAAACAAAGCAATTTCTAAACAATTACTTTTGAGAGATTATTAACGAGCAATTATTTGGAATTTATTTGCAGACGACCCAA
This sequence comes from Uloborus diversus, assembly GCF_026930045.1. Classification (NCBI taxonomy): domain Eukaryota; kingdom Metazoa; phylum Arthropoda; class Arachnida; order Araneae; family Uloboridae; genus Uloborus; species Uloborus diversus. The sequence continues at coordinate 45,974,658 of NC_072739.1, read as the reverse complement.
TTCCTTAAGCTGCTCATTAAGTATCTGTCGGGGATAGAGTGAGAGTGGCGTAAGGCATTTTTTAACAATGTTTCAAGTATTTCAAGGATTTGTGGAAACGTCTGCAAAATAAATCAGCAAATTTTAATTTCAAGAGAAGGATTTGTATTTAAACTCATGCATTTTTTTTTTATTGCGCATCAACTTTTCTGGAAAGTTAGTTGTAACTTGTTTGTTGTTGTTGAAATAACATTGAGTGACTTATACTAGCGTTCACAGGCGACCCGAATTTGGCTTTTTTTTACTTATTTATTTATCTATTTTTTGGATTTTCAATTTGCTGAACAATAAAATACGGTTGTGTGCAAAAACCTACATGTAAAAAGGCAATATATTAAAAACGTGGAAAAAAAAAAAAAATACTGCATTATATTTTCTAATTTTCAGACAATGTACCGAATAAGGATTTTTTTTTGGGAGGCCATTGAGACCTCCCGTGATTTGCTACCGGGCCAACTCTGCCACTGTCATTTTGCATTTACGATAGGTTTACCAAAAAACAGCCAAATACATGAGACTGTTATAGAGTTGATGCTACCTTTGACATAAAATCCTGCTGGTCCAATCAGTGGCACCGTAACTGATTCACTCAATAGTCATTCTCAATAAAACAGCAGTTTCAGTTTGTGAGCATTTTTCGAGCACTCTTTGTAGACTATTTTACCACTAGTGGTACCCGCACGGCTTTGCTCGTAGTAGGAAATTAAAAGGTCTTTTGGTTCGCCTGTATATTTACAAATAATTTATAGTGAATTTCTCGCCAATTGGCTTGCCTATGTTACGGTTCCACGTTGTGATAACTTGGTAATTTATTTTTCCTTCTTATGATAATTTTGCTCAGGAAAATATTCTTAAAATTGGAATAGAAAAAAAACAAAATCGAATTTTCGAAAAATCACTTCAAGGTGCACCCCCCATGCTACAAACTAATTCTGTGCCAAATTTCGTGAAAATCGGCAGAACGGTCAAGATCTATGCGCGTCACAGACATCCAGGCAGAGAGACTTTCAGCTTTATTATTAGTAAAGATTTTGTTTCCCCTTCAGTTGTGTACTCAATGCCCGCGATCACAACTTACTTTTCGACCCGGTAAATCCCCGCTTTGGCTCTGCAAAAAACCGATTGAAAAATTCCCCGTTTCCATGTAAAAAGATGTTCTCCCGTTATACCAGAGAAAGTGGTTTTTACCCAGCATCCTTAGCGGCTAGTACACGAACTTGTTTCGCGTAATGCATGCTAGGTAAAAACACTGCTTGCACTCCAGAAGCTAGCAGGAGGAGAAAAAATCCACATTTTCCCCTCAAATAACCGGAATGCGGTGAAAATCAGGTTTTTTCCGGGGTCGAAAGTGTCCATGGAAACGGCCCTAACAGAACTTTTTCTACCCCGGGAAAAACTTGCTTTAAACCGCATTCTGGTTATTTTCCAGGTAAATGTGGATATTTCTTCCTGCTGCTTTCGTCTTTTTTTTACCCACAATGCAATACGCGAAACGAGTTTCTTTACTTGTTGAATACTGCAGCTAAGGATATTGGGTAAAACCGATTTTTTTTCTCGGGTACAATCGTTCAACTTCTTTTTACATGTGAGCGAAGAATTTTCCTATGAGTTTTTTTTTTTTTTTTGAAGTAGGAGCTAGGATCTACCAGGTGCAAAAGTCTCATGTAATAGAGAAACTAAAGATTAACCCACACAAAATTTCCACTTTATTCAATTTGTTAAACTTTTGACTTACGCCACTATCGTTTTAACCAATATTCTTCTCTAATTTGAGCAAAGAAAATTTATTACAATTACATTACACGTAACCTAAGACATAGCTTTGATGAAACAAAATACGACGGAATAATTTCATTTCAGCAGCAGGGAATCTGATTAACGATAATTTCCTCTAATAAACTTTCTTCACATTGCAATTTCAATTACATTATTTAAAAAAAAAAAAAATTTCATGTGGCACTTTTCTGTCGAGAAAGAAAAATGGGACAATCATTAGATGTCCATTAGCAAAATATAATTGCTGTGCAAATAGAAATATTACACTTTTTTTCACAAAATGTGTCTTGATGATGTTATTATCGATTAGTTGTGCCATAGAAACAAGCGTCACAATAAACATTTACTGTAAAAAATCACATGAACCAAGCAACTAGACTTATCCGAAGATATATATATATAGTGAAAGCAACAATAATGCTTTTTCAGTTTGTAAATCATTAAAGGAGGGGTGGGGTACCTTACACCCCAGAACAAAATTAAATACCAAAATATTGTTGTTCTGCTCTACTAGACTCTGCTACCAACTACCCCCCTTCCCTTTTTTTTACAGTGACTGAGCATAACAGAGTACATTAGCGTTGAATGCATTCGATTTGTTCGAAGTTTGAGGCATAATAAACCCCATCATACCACATCTTGAGCATTGTAGTTTTCATTTAATATTTTTTTGCTCATCCTATTTTTGTCGTCATTGTTGTGTTATGCAAATTATTTTCCATATCAGTAGTTAATTTTAACCTTAAATTATTTTAAACCGAAAAAGGCTAGATCTCCATGACTGCATTCCAAACTTTTGAAATATTTACAAATATGACAATTATGTATTTATATAAATTAATAACCCTAAAAACCATTGACAATTCCTGAAGTTTTATGGCATTTATCATAAAATGCAACTTCGTTTCCATTTTTCGTCATTCAATAGAAGAAAAAAAAATAGTTTAATGCAGTATAGCCATTGAGAAGTGATAAAATGGAGGGAGTGAAGACTTTCATTCGTGAAGCAAAGATCCTAAGTCACATGATAGATTTCAAAGCAAAGCATTGGAATAGATCAGGTTTATTTCGCTCATTTCACTCAAAATGTGTCAACCATTCGTCGTCGTCAAATCAGTGCTTCAGCTTTTGATAACAAGATATTGCACTTGCTCCCGCCATTTACTTATTCCTGCTCTAAGAGTATAACCTATAAAGGCTCTTGAGCCAGTAGAACCAACCAACCAAAATTAGGAACTTGGTTAATGCGTTTATTTCGGCAGCTTTTTCAAAGTTTTATGTCCGTTATGCATAGTAATTTTACATTTTTGGCCCTGTTCATCGTTTCCTTACTTTAAAACAATCTTTTAACGCAATATAGCCAATTAAGGCTCTTTCGCCAAAAAACCCAACAGAACCAACCAACCAAAAAGCATTGGAACTGTCCCTATTGTAATTTGTTAATATTTGTTGAATGTGTAAGACATCTTTAGTTTTGGGTTACATACACTCTATCTCACTACTTACGTTTCCAAAATTCTCCTCACTAGTCCTAATCGAGGCCTTGGACGAACCTAAAGCCTTGAAATGCAAGCTTTCGGATTAGCAAGAACTAAACTGGAGTGCATTCATTAATAACACTGAAAGTAAAAACTTGTTTTAAAGCGTGCAAGAGCCCAACGGAATTTCTTCTTAAAATTGATACCTTGAGTAATATGCTACTACTAGCGCTACATTGTATAATGTATTTAATTTCAAATGAATTAATTGCGAGTTTTGATGTCTACAGTAGGGTGCGTCTTATTTTTAAAGGTGTTATTTTTTCATGAGGCACCCTCTCATTTTGTTTCTTTGGATGAATAAAAAATCACATATCTTAAAAATTAAAATCGAATAATATTTAGAGTTTGCTACCATTGCTGCAAAATTTGTGAAATCTTTTTTCTTTTTTTGCATCGATTATTATAATATTCATTCATGCAACCTTTTCGTCATTAACTAACATTTTATTAAAAAATAAATAAAATTTAGGTGAAATGATATTTTTGTCCCCTGCTTCTGTGTCTGCTTTTGAGCAAATTCACTGTGTATTATAAAAGTGTAACAAAAATAAATACATATACATCAAGGTGTATTATAACCATCTGCATGAATGTGTCATATCAATATTCTTAACATTATTTAAACATTTTGTTGTCAACATCATTTTGTGTTTGTCAACAGGTTTTGTGTGAATGCCGCCCGACGAAGAAAATTGGGTAATAAAGTCTTATAGGTGGCACGAATTGGCTATAAAACAACTTTCAGTGCACAAAGAAATACCTTTTCTGCAGAAAAGCAAAATTTAAATGAAGTAACAAATCTTCTATGGTCAGTGAGCCTTGTTTTATTTTAAAAACACACTGTGTGACTTTATTCAATGTCATTTCTGTTCCTCTAGTTGTCTTTCAAGAAATTAGTTTAAGTAAAGTAAATGGTTTACCGAATGTACAATAACTTAATTTTTTTTATAAAATATGAATAGGCAAATTAAATAAATGAAAAAGTTTTTCATTTATTGGGCCAAAGCTATCGTTTCGTCATTTCTATCCCTGCATGTTTGTTCTCTATTTTAAAAATAAATTCAGGTACAAGTTATAACCAATTGATTTAGAATGCTTTAAAAACTCTTTATTTACTTGGTTAGGTTATTTATTGAATTATATTTTAAACAATAGTAAAATAAGGACACGGTTGAGTCTTTAATAAAACAAAACATTCCAGTAAAGGAAAATGTGTGTCACAGAAATAAGCCACCTAGGCAAAGTTCCTTATGTTCCTATACCATAGAAATTTTATGTAAAATAAAGAACAAACAAATAAGAAGGTGATATATAATATATTAAAGAAAATGATGACTTGAAACACAGGAAAAGGAATTTTAAAACTTTTCAGCGATTTATTGTCTTTTCTTTTTTTTTTTTTTTTTGTAATTTCTGCTCCCGTACACACACACACACACAAAAAAGCATTTGAAATTAACAAGTATTTTTAAAACGTGGTCCTACTTTAGGCAATGTAAAGCATAAGTGACGCATGAATGTAAATAGTGCAAAAAGTTACGAATTCATATGGAGAATATGAGTTCGTAACTTTTTTCAAAATTCTAGAAATAATTTTTAAATAAAAAAGTGTTGTTAAACAATATTTAAAATAATGTATTTTTTTCATTTATAATTAATTAAATAAAAGTTTAAAAACGTCTTCATGAGTTTACGAAGTATTAAGGGACAGTATTGACATATTTCCATAACAATTTAAAAATATCAATAAATTAAATTCTATTTTTTTTTTTTTTTTTTTTTTTTGTTGCTGATAATTGATCTGTACTTGAATGTCTTGTATTTAGATAGAAATCAACAGCTTTTAACTAATAACAATTTTTATTACTTTTATAATTGGCAAAAGTTAACTTGTTGAAAGAAATCACCCTTAAACCAATAAACTATTCCGAGTTTTCGATAAAGCTTTTACTCAACATTTTTTCTCAGGAGCAAAATTGTTTCGTAAAAATATAGTAAAGTTCTTTTTTTCTTTCTAGTACTATGTTGCCTTGGGTAAAAGAAAGATTCTACGATAGATTCTTTATTATATACATTCAAACACCTCTCTGGGGAATCAAATCTGTTCTTTTTAAATCAAAATCAGATGCCACTAAGAATTTCAAATTGAACTTCTAGTCAAAAAAAAAAGGAACTGTCGTATGTTGTGAAAGTGATTCTTGTCTTTAACCTTTAACTGGTTAGGTGGTGTGTGTTCTACACACTAGCAGAGTTTCAATTCTAAAACATTATTTTGTTGGATTGCACTGTGAGCTCGTACACCATTTTTACTAATGGGTTTAAAAGAAAAGGGATGTAGACTTTTAGTCCATAAATTAATGCTAAACAACTTTTAAAAAGGAATATTGGAATATTGGTTAATAAACTAACTCAATTACATTCAAACTTCGTTAAGACGAAATAAGCGGGACCATGAAAATCATTTCGTATCAAGCGTTTTACATCTTATCCGATAAATTTCGAAGTGTTTGCTCAAGTGATTATGTCAGCCAGCGAAATTTTGCCACCTGTCAGTCATATGAGAAAGTGAGTCCATTGCCTTAAATAGTTATAAAGAAAAGACGTGTGCCCCATTCAAGAGTTTGGTGATATGAATGCATATTTTAACAAGTTTTGTAAAACAGGAAATATTTTTTTGACATATATGACGCTAAAAAAAAAGACAACATTGTAGCGAACCATTATAAATTTATGGTCTATAACATTTATTTTATAATTTTATAATTTATTTCAATTATTGAGATTGTTGTAAACACCTTGAATGAAATTATTCAATTCTTAATTTATTGCGGATTGAAGAATATTGACGTTTATTTTTATTATAAAAATGTTGTACGTAGTTTTGATAATTAATAAATAAGCCTTTTAGAATCAGTTTAATTGAGAAAAAATGTACTCCAAATATATTTTCCTTATATGATTATTTAGAACTGCAATGTTTCAGTTGTAGCAATAACTGCGTTGAGTTGGCGAAAAAGAAAACAAAATGGCAAGCCTTGTGTTCTTCGTTACAACCCTACTCTCGCCAATATTTAATACAAATTAACTTTTAGAGACGTTGCAGTCTTTGACCAATGGCTGCTAAAAGAGGTAATTCCAAAATCCACTCAATTACTTAAAGTATGAGATGTTCAATGAAACATCTGCCTTGATCGTGTGAAATTCGATTATTTTACATATTTCTCCAATTTCTTAATTTCCAAAGTGACGTCTTCAAACTCTAAAACCAATACCACAGACGCGAATTTGTTTTTCAGCTTTTTTTTTTTCTGCGCTTCACCTCTTTATGAAAATGGAAGCTCCGAAAGAAGTCGTGGTCAAGTGCCATCTTCAGACAGCCAGACTTTATTTCACATAGAAAAGTTTCGCTTTAGCGAGGTTCGACTGTATTAACTTTACTTTATACCTTTTAGAGTGACATTAACTAATCTGGTAACGTGTTCGAGTTAGTAAGATAAATATATTTATCAAGGATTAGTTACTGCTAGAACGCATAAAGGAATTTAGAACATTTTGGTCAAGTATAACGGTTTTTATAATTATAATATTTCAAAAGATGTCATAAAAGTCAAATAAAAGCAATGTAATAGAATTTATATGTCCAATGTAGCACTTTTACTTCTCCCTTATGAATAAACAATATGGAATTGGATATTTAAAATCGATATCAAAAGCGTTTTATTTTTAAAAAATACATAAATAAAACTTGTGTTAAAATGCACATTTTATCAAAGTTTTATTATCCCCCATAAAAATCCAATTTTATGACATTTTCAAAAATGAATGATATGTTTTTGTAGATTTTACGTTCCGTGAATTTAATAATGAATAAGTTTATAACAAAGCTCTAAAATGACGTTGATACCTGCTAGCAAATGTCTTTAAAACCGGATTTGTAGTTAAGTCGATATCTACGTACTTCACTTTTGGTTAGGTCATTAAAAATTTAAACCCAAACGCAATGCCGCAACAAAAGATAATCCTTCTCATTATAAATTCAAACTCGTTATTCTTTGGCAAAAGAGAGACATTTTGTTCTCCGAAGAAAAGATCTACGTTCCAGGGTTGCCAGGTTTGGCTAATATTAGCTATGTTGGCTGCTTTTGATGACACTTGGCAAAAAAAAAAAAAAAAAAAAAAATCAGAAGCATAAGCCAAACTGATATTATATTTCAATTAATATTTATTTATTACATAACATGATTTGTACTGAAAAATGAAAAATTTATACATCAAAAGTTTAGAAAAGAGTATTGAAAAAATTATATAAACACTGGATCCTAAGAATATGTTAAAACATTTGAATATAGAAGAAATAAATCTTGCACATAGCACAGGAAGTGTCTTAGGAAAATTTTAGTATGTTTGCAATTGAAAAATTTCAATATATTGCTCATTTGAAAGAAAAGTGCCACAACAAGAAGAAATGAAATTTTATTGGAGAAGCGGTTTGAAGTTGAACACTCCAGGAAGTGTGATGTAAGAAAAGTAAATTTGCCGTGCTCTCCGGGGGTTAATAATAAAACAAAAAACCTGTAATTATATTTCAAAGAAAATAACGTCATTTGAAGCCCTTTAAGCGAAAAAAGAGGAAGATTAAAAATTTTGTATTATGGCACTCTTCTTCCAAATGAGCTATATGTGTGTGAGTATACGATAAATGAATTTTTTGTGCTTGCCCAAAGAAAAATTTTCTGTTTAATTTAACATTCGTTATTTAACTAGTTGTTGTTATTTTTGTGTTTGCAAATGAGGGTCAGATGATGTTTAATTTTTTTTGAGTTTTAAGGCACCAGGGGAAAATATGCCTTCAGGGGGCTACACGATTGGCTTTTAATCTGACAGAGGATTGCGCCAGAAAAGTGATAAATTCACGCATATCCTTTAAAAACAATATCCCGCGTTAATTTTACCAGAACTTAAATGTAATCCGTGAAGTCATAACACAATAAACATTTATTTTCCAAACTTACATTTAATTAATAACAATAAAATTAAAAAATGTATATTTACCAACGGAAATACTGGCACAAAAACGCTTTGTAGCAGTTTAAAGAGAATTGATGCAATATTATTTGAATTTTACTCAAACCCATTAGCTTGCTTCTAACTTTAGTCTGTATTATGCTTGTTATTCGCTGTCAAGGACATTTTTTAGCAAATTTAATGCTAAATTAGTCTTTTAATTTCTCCAGGTGAGGGTGACATAATTATTATGTCACATGAAAATAAATATTTTTTTGTATGTTAATAAATATTTTTACAATGTTTTTTGATAAAATATGTTTTTATGTTTATTTAGGTGTATGATTATGGTAAAATGCATTATGCCAGGTTATTTAAAAAAGAACTTTGAACGTGTTTGTATAAAAAGTAGAAAAAAGGGAAGACCAAGGGAGTATACATTTTTAACTATTTTCAGCTATAAATGCTAAAATCAAACAGTTCTCGAGAACTTACTGTATGGGCTACATAAAAGACGATATTCTTTATTAATAAAGCGTACGATAACAATAATAAAAAAATTTTACCTAAAAATTTCTACGCGCCGTCGAAATTCAAACAACGTATATTCACCCATATCTAAAAGGGAGAACGGTTTCTTCTGAAGATTAGCTATTTTTGGCTAATTTCACGATGTGGATTGGCTATTTTCCTAAAATTTTTTCCTGGCAACCCTGCTGCGTCTGCCATACTTTTCGGCTTCACAAAAGATTACCGAGACACGGGAAAGAGATGGGGTCTTGTTTGGAGAACAAAATAAAAAGTAAGAAATTTGTAGGGATTTAACGAATTTCCGCTCCTAAAAGCGGTCATTAGATACAGGATGTAACAACCTGCATTTTTGATAGGAAAAATTGACTGCATAATTTAAACTAAAGTTTTACTTCAGAGAAGAGATTTTACACATGTAAATTCCAAGGTAATCTTCTTCTTTCCATGTTGTAAGTTAATTACATTGATTCTTTTTTTTTTTTCATTTTTTAGTCTCTTGCGGTTAATTACTTGAGTCTTTGTTTTTCTCTTTTTTTTGTATCTCCATTTGGTTTCATTCCGGGGACATTTGTTTTTTCCCGACATTCTGCATTATTTTTCCAAACAAGGAAGAGTTTAAGTTCTGTTGCCCCAAATGTGTGGTTTCATTTAAAAATTACTGCAAAACAGAACAAATGAAGCAACTTTCTTGAAACTTGGATCTGTTGACAGATTGAATACACGTTTTTTGAGTTATAAAAGAGCTTGTTTTGGAATGGCGTTAAGTCATTTTTTTTCCATTTTTGAAAAAGTGTGAAATTGTTTGCTAGATTTACTATTGAATTTAAGAAAAAGCAAACTTCCCTATTAATCTATAGATGGTTGTAACTTTATTTCATGATCTGAAAATCCCAGCAGTATAGTTATTTAAAAACGATCAAAGAAAAATAACGTAACCGCTTTCGGAGCAAAACTGTATGACTTGCAACCGTTTGACGCATACAAATAACAAAATAAGAGACTTAAAACTTTTTATTTTTTGTAAATGAAGCATAAATAATAGTAGATAATTAACTTTGGAAGGTATTTGCCATATAACTTCATTTACAAATTCTATATATTCATCGCTATATTATTTTCATTTCTGTTACGTGTATCGTCACAAAATCCTTTATGGGAGGAAAAAATTTTCATGAAAATTGTTAATTAGTAAACCTTCGAGTAACTTAACAACTTTGTTTTGAGTAATTCATATTATATATATATATATATATATATATATATATATATATATATATATATATATATATATATATATATAATATCAGAAATGGCGCACGGGGGAAAAAACAAACCACGTGGCCACTGCAACTGATTAAAACTTGACTGGGTTGGCTAACGAAATGAGAGAAGGAGCCCCTTAGACTAATAAAAGAAACATGAATGTGATAATTACAAGTTGAAACTGAGCCTTATTAGAAGATTCATTTATTCGTGAGTTCTTTTCAGTAACCAGAAAATTAAACGAAAAACGTCAGAGATATTTAAACATAAAAATAGCCAAAGCTGATTTTATGACAAAATGAACAGATCTATTGGCTTTCTTGGCTCTAAAAATTTCAGTTCGAAGGTTGACGTGTTTTCAAACTAGAGGTGGGGAAAGTCGTTCTTTTTAATGATCCGTTCATCAGAAGACCGTTCCTTCTTTTGATCCGTTCATTTAACTCGTTCATTTGAACGACCTTGTTCATTTAAAAAGTTCTTAGCGATCTCTCTGCACGACATACTCAAGTACATTCAAAACGTTTCATTAAATCAGCAATTTCTTTGAAGGAAAAATAACAAAAATCATCTGAGAGTAGGGAAATATGGCTTTGAAAAATGAATTTTCAAAAACTTGATTCTGGTTTAGATGTATAAAGCAATTTTCATTTTGTAAGATTTCTTAGTTGCGGAATGGTAAGATATGTTTTCCATTCCAAAAATGGCAGGTTTTATTTCGGCACGTCACAAAATAAAGTTATTAAATTTTACTGTATAAAAAAATAAACTGTTTGTCACGATGGAAAATTTGCAAAATTGAACTTACGTGAAATAGTGCACTAGTTCTAAAGAGAAATATCAAAACTTCAAGTTTAATGTGGTCACAGGTAAAAATAAAACAAAAAATAATTTGTAATCTGTACTTTAGGTTGCATTTTCAAAAAAATGTAAATCACGAAATAAGTAACAGAGAGAACTGCCAAAAAAAAAAAAAAAAGGTTACAATATTAAACACGAGAATAAAGAAATGTTCATTAAAACTATGTACCTTAAATAACAAAAACGAAACAAAAGTAATATTATAAAACGCTTTCTTTTTACATAAAAACTGGCTCAAGGTGTCGAAACTGTCCTTTTTTGACCCCAAAACAAACATCTGTCAGCCATGACATCTACCCAAAAGAAAGAGAGGTGCCGTCCCTCAAATATATATATATATATATATATATATATATATATATATATATATATATATATATATATATATATATATATATATTTGTTTTTTGCAGCTACACTACTGTACCTATAGTATTACTAATAGGCAGGGCCTGATTACCCAAAAGGCTCAGGAAGCTTGACCTTCCCCTCAGAATTAATAGGGGCCCGAAAATGACTTAAAATTTTCAGTTTCTGCTTTTGAATGTATCTTTAAAAGTATTCAAACATTAGAATTCGCCATATGAAAAAAATAGGAAGAATATTAAAAAGTGAGGACACAGTTCATAAAATGTAGTAGCAAACTATTTTTATGCTTGGGATTTGCCTCAACATGCTACTATATACTTTTATCACACTTGATAAATTTTATGAAGTGATAAATCTGAAACAACTAACCACTCTTATCTGCGGCGAATGGAAGTACAAAAATAATGTACAAAAGTTCAATAAGTCTGGGAGGGGAAGGGGAATAAACTTGAAATGGAAGTCTTCTTGGCCGTTTTTGGAATTAATACATATAGCATCAATGAGTTTTGTTTCAATGTGTGTAGAATTTTTAGAAAATACTCTATACTGAAAACAAAAAGCGGGGTCCTGAACTGAGACTTAGCTTCCCCTAACTTCAGAGGATAATCGGGCCGTGCCATTAGGTATAACGGAAAAAGTATTGTTCGCTCAGCCGGAGTACCGAATATTTAAACTTTAAAAGAAAAGGCTCACCTAAATATTAGGAAACTTCAAAAAATTTCCACAGTACCAATGAGAACAGAACAAAAAAAAAAAAAAACACACACACACACACAATTTTTTAAATGGGGGAAAAATTAGACAGTAAAATCAACATTTAAAACCTCTGGATAATGGAAATGGAATGTAAAATTTAGCGACTTGGAAGTCGCCATGCAAGTTAAAAATGAAGTCAAATCAATGTAGATGGTATTTGATAGAATGGATGCTACAGAAGACAAAAGGATCGCCAGAAAAGTGATAAAAGGTACTTTTGGGAATAATTTTCGCGACAGAAAGAATGAAAAGGACCAAACAAGTTACATAAAACATTACTAATGGATACATGGGAAAACTGCAAATGAAGAACTGCAACGCTTAAAGAAAAAGGATAAATAAAGCAGAAATTAAAAAAGTTCCGACTGAATATATTGTACTGCACTGAGAGAAAGGACATTTGAGATTGATTAATGAGTTAAAAATCTGAAGATGAGATTGCATTTCAAAAAACGAAAATGCTATTTTATCAAAAGTGCACCAATGCAGGGTTCCAAACTACGCACCGTTCAAAAGAACGGACGTTCATTTTTTTAAGTGAACGAACGGATCTGTTCAGTTTAAGGATTCGTTCTTTTAGACCCGTTCGTTCATAAACGACACATCCCTATTTCAAACACGATATTAGCCAGTGAAACAAATTGATAATTTTCGATTGCTCGTTAAATGATTTCGCGTGGGATTCAACAGCTCCCTAGTAGCAAAATCGGTTGGGAGATGGTTGTCAACAGTGGAGCTTATATTGGCCAACGGTAGGCAATCTCCGTCTTGGCAACCGTTACCCAACCTACTATTTGCCAACGAAGGGCCAATGATCTGCTACAGTGCCTATCGATTTCCCAACGATGGCCCATCGAAAATATTCACTGTTCGCCCAATGATGCCCAGAAACTGTAGGGACATCGTTGGCTCATCGTTCGCTAACAACTTACCCTTCTACCCTTCTCCAACGATTTCTACCGTTACCCACCATTGGCCAACCATCTCCCTACTGATTGTGCTATTAGGGGTCTACCCAATATGTATAGGGACATTAGAACAACACAGATCAAGATTCTGAAGAGAAAATCTTTGGACATTAAAATTTTGTGCTGACTATACTGTGGGGACAGGACTATTCTGTTTCAGTGCAGCCTTTCGCTCTTAAGGTCCCACAGCCAGCTAGATGGTGTGTAGCATGTTGTGCAAAAAACATGGATAGTGGCTGGGTGCACCCGGATGGGAAGTTCCTGCGACCTTCCAAAAATGTCCATACTCGCACATTTTGTCTGACGATTCGGCAAAATTAACATGATTCAGCAAAATTTTGGAGTTGTATTCGGCAAAATATCCATTATTCGGCAAAATTTGGTGTTCTGTTCTGCAAATTAAGTGAATTTCCGCCTTCTCAAATATTTAAATTTCGGTCGCCCTGAAAAAAAGTTTTAAAATTGACGTGCTATTTTTGATGTATATGTAATGAAAAAAATATTCTTAAATTTATCACACTCGTGGCGACGTTTACTGTTAGATATTGATAGGTCACGGTAGTCCGGTCGGACAAGCTCAATATTAAGTGCCTTAGGTTCGTAATTTTCTCTTCCAAATTGATAAATTTTTAATAATGTCCCTCCACGTACCAGTCATGTGAACAAATTTTGAACGAATGAGCATTTAAGTCCTTTTAAAGCAGTAATTTGATAAAATTATTGCTAATTTAATTAAATTATTGCTAATTAATATAAGCAAGTTTTTTCCCTGAACAGTAGATCCTTATGGTACAACTATTCATTAACTGAAATAAGAGAAAATGAGGATTCGTTAACATCTTTTTTAGCCAAATCTGCTCGGGGAAAAAAACTCGATTTTACGCCAAAGTAAATTACACAAAATAACTATGCCCGCATTGAAACAGTAGAAAATAATTATACTCATCTGCTAGTCTAGTTTTCTTTTCCAATGGAAATGCGCTTTTCTTCGTTTATTTAATTCTTTGAAATAGTTTTTTTCCGCTTCGAATTTAGAGGCATTACATTTGTTTTCCGTAGTTCCCCATTCTTAAGGAAAAGGTAATTAATAAGCACGAAATATTTACTTAAAGCAAATAAAGTTGTGGGATCCTTTCTTCTTCAGCTCATTTCTCTAATTAGAAAGACATATTTAAAATAGAATATCGATTTAAAGAATCAGAAAAATATTTCCGAAACATAAGTTTCAAGGAACGTCTCAATTGAGGATATTGTAAAAAATACGTACGACATAATTTCATGTAAAGCGGAACCGAAAATAGATACTGCTGAGAAATGAGTATCTATTATGATATGAGGTTTGAGTGAGACCTGACTCATGATTTAACTCATGGATTCTCAACAGTTGGTCTGGTGGACTTGCACTGGTTCATGAAAAAATATAAAAGATCCTCAGCTTTTTTTCACCTATTTGAGGGTTAAAAAGTTTAGTTATTTAAAAAGCATCCTATAACACAAAAGTGCTATTTGAGACCCCTCCCCTACCCTACCCTTTCCCGGGACTACTCAATATAAGCTTATCCAGGAAAAAAATATTCTATCACGCTTTGTTGCTCACACTCAAATTTTAAAAAAAATGTTATGTAGTTCTTCTTTTTCTTTCTTTTAATAAATTACCCCCTTCTAATCACATGTACGCATAATTACCGATTTTATGCTTAAGATAACTATAAATGGATAACACATTCATAAATTACTTTAAAAAAATACTTTGTGCAGTAAAAAAAAAGTCTTTTCTGCAGCTGATTTTAATTTATAAGTAAGTTAAAAACTTACGTAAAAAGTTCTAGCATTTAAAGAAGTATTCTACGAAAATTTAAATGCTGCACATTGTACTGCACGCGCAATAAATTAATATTATGAAATGCACTTAACTATAAAAAAATCATCTTTATTCTGAACTTGCAATCTATATACCTAACAGTTTAAACTTATATCCAAATCTTGGTACACCACTGTTTCCATTCCTATGGCATATAATTATTTCGCACGTTATTGTAATTGTTATAACCCGCATGACATGATTTCTCAGTTCAAACGATAGCTATTTGCCATAATTTCGCAATGACAATTTTTTATAACAATATGTGTCGGCTGATTATTTTCGAATTTTTACTTGTGACGGATTACATTAATAGATAAGTCTTGAGTATGGATTTCTGGGCACCCCTAGAAACAAATCTCCTTCCATTGAATATGATAAACCAAATTGAGATCGACTGAGGGAATCTGCAGGAAAATTCAATGTGTCTTCTATGCTCTCTGACAAAGGATAAAGAACTGATCTAGAACATATTCGACACAAACTAGAATTATCAGTGCTTGCAAGGGAGTTACTTAAAATCATCAGTTTCTCAAAAAACATTTCCGCAGAAAAACAAGATAAAAAAGATGCTGTTTTAAGGGGGTCCGAGATATAAAAATCGTCAAATTTTTGCGGTTTTATATGTAAAAAACTTCTGTTTTTTTTTTTTTTTTAAAAGACGTTTGAATCTTGTTTCTATCTTAATTGGAACGAAAGATATAATTTTTTCTGTTGCATGTATTTAACTAATATTATATTTAACTTTAAAACTTTAAACTCGTTTTTCTCCATGCTACATTTTTTGTCGATTTTTTGCATTCAAACTCTTTTAAGTCAAGAACTGATAAAGTAATGTAACTTGGAGCATTCTTTTTTCAAACAGTTTACTTTCATTTTTATTCGGCAAATTAAAAAAAAAATGTTTACAGCACAAAATGTGATTAAAAAAAATTGTAACTTCGAATTTTTCTCAAATTTTCTATTTTTTATTGAATTAATATTTTTTTAAATCGCCGAATAAAACTTTGATATTTGTGTATATTTTTGGAAAAAAAAATTGAAAATTGACAAAGAACATTTTAAGTTTCAGCGATTTAAAGCAACCCTATTTTTCTTCAAAAAAACTAATTAAATTTAAATAAACCTTTTTTTTTTCAAAAATATTTGTTAAGATTTTACTTATTAAATGGATGGTCAGTGCAAAACATTTCAAAACTCTAAACTTTTTATTATCTTTTTTTTCAAAATGTGTCCCGAACCCCCTCAAAGTTTGAAAAATTCTTAGAATGAACTTCTGATACCTCAATTATAAGTATTCCGGTTAGAATCGAAGCTATTAATGAGTAAATACCCAAAACTGCAATGCTTAGAAACAATTCGCTATTGTCGCTCATCAAAACGTTTGCCCTTATTCGTGAATTTATTGATGGCTGGGGTGGAATGAAGGAAAGGGTGTTTTGGTTTAATTCCTTCATTTTATTTTCTTTCAAAAGATGTCTGGTTTCAGCATATATCGTATTAAGCAGCTAAATTCACTGTTGATAGTTGCAATTGACAGCGTGATTTGGTTAGATTAGGACATAGGAGAATCAACTGGTGTAGGCAGGGGTTTTGCTAAATTTGGAGGTGTAATTCGACATTTTCAAAATGACTCAAAAGGCGATTCTCGTAGCGAAAAGCGGAAGTCACTAGAAAACTATTTTCTTTGGACAGACTGCTTGACAGCGGAACTGGTGCTGAGCTATCATGATAATTTTTATTTTCATACTCGCGTAACGATATTTGTCAGGAGCAGGCAACTTCGAATCTGTTTCGGCAATTTTGTCCTCAAGCATTTTTTTGTTACATTAAATCAAAAAGGGTGTTGGAACACGACTAGGACTCTATTGTTTCGATTTATCTCACACCAGAACTGACGCAATCTGATCGCTCTAGATCATCCTCATTCACGAATCATAAAGTTCTGCTAAATCAGTAGACGATCCAGATAAAGTGGAGCTTTAGATAACTTGGAATCTTCTGCAAATGAACCTAACGGAATGGAATCGTACCTGTATGACTATATTTTTGCATACCATCAGTTGCAAAAACAACTATAATTCCTTAGGTATTATAGTTGTCAAGGTATTATAGTTGTTAGGTCAAGTGGTTGTCTGGTCTTTCAATAATCTACGAGAAGATATTATCTTCACCAACCGCTGGGCACCTAGGTTTGGCTAAGACTTTATATCGAATCCGGTGAAAATTCGGATGATTGGCCAGGACTGTATAGAACAGTGAGACGGTACGTTGATCATAGCAAAATATGGAAATGGCGGAAGCTGATCCCCCAAATGCCGTCGAGTCATGTGATCTCTATATCTCCAGATGACGCTCTTTATTACATCGGATCTGATTGATTAGGAAGAATTCCAAAATCAACAAATGGTAGTTGAATGGATCATTGTAAATACATATCATTTAATTCAGTAAATTTTGTAGATTGCACAGTGAATACAATGTTCCAGCCGTACAGACTTATTACTTAACTTACAAAAAAAAAAAAATAATATAAATCTCCTTATCCCATAGGATGCTTTCGGAAACATGCACTGGTGTCACCGGAAACATTGGGAAATTTTAGAGTCCCTATACGATTCCATGTAGAGAGACTACCATTTCGACTGCTTGAGGTGACACCAGTGCGACGGAAGCCAGTTTTCGAAAGTGCCTATAATAGTTGATGCAGAAAATTGCTGTCTTCGGAATGCACATTTATCTCACCTAATTACTTATCGAAACATTTCACTTGATAAAGTTGTCTTTCAAACATTGTTTTTCTTTTTCCATTTTATATATGTTTTCAATTTTATATTGTTGCAATTAATAACTCTACTCATTTAATTTACCTTATTTTTTAGTTGGTTTCTTTCTTGAACATTCTTTCTAGTTAAAATAACTGCAGTACAAAATAAAAAAGCAATGAAATGTTTGTTCATAATAGTTTAATCATTTTTAAGCTCATACTTTGTTTAAATATTTTAATATTTACATGTTTTTATTTTATACTACTAAAATTTTATGCCTCTTACCTCAAAATACGTTTACTTTTACTATATCTTGACTTTATATTCATATAAATAATGTAAAATAAAGAATAATTTCGCGCAGTGTAGCTCTCAAGGGCTCTTGCGCCATTAAAACTAAATAAACCAACCAACCATTGAAAAATTTTGATTTTAAGAATTAAAGACAAAAATTTGTTTAAAAAAAGAAGTAATTCAGTTGAACTTTAATACATTTATGCCAAAAGTTTGTTATTTCACTGAATTTAAAGCTAATGAAAGCTAATAAACTCTTAATTTACATTTTACTCAACAAATACTCCCTATAAAAGCAAATAGTACCATTAGAGTCTTTTAAAAAGATTTTGCAATTTTATAGGGCTTCATAAAAACACGCTCCTCCATAGAAACTCAAATAACAAGCAATAAAAGTTAGGAACTTATGGTTGCCATGGTGATTTGTTGTAAAAGAAAATCACGTCATTGAGTTACGGCATGCCTTATCTTCGTGTACTAATTAGCTTTTAAACTTAAAATCACGAACAGGTCATGTTTATCTTCACTAAATGGCGCTTGAAAGAATAAACTGGAGTTATCGCATCATAATAATCCTTAGCGTTTTATGAGAGAATAACCACTGGATAATTTATTGTATTATTACCGAAAAAAATAAATAACTACTAATTTCTTCATCCTCAAAGCATAAACGTCAAGCAGGTCAGTTTATTGTATCCTTTCGTGTCGAAATTAGTGCACTGAATCGGATCTATAATATGTTATGGGAGAGTAGGATTGTCGCGTGTTTTCATGTTTCGTCAGAATATTCTTTAATTCCGGAAATGTTTTTTTCAGCAGTAATTCAAGAAATTATAATGACTGTGTTACTAAACAAACAATTGAACATTCCGATTTGGTGCAATAAAAAAGCAACTATGTTTATTTAAAGGGGTATAGCTTTTTC